>NW_008629082.1:0-373 GCF_000691845.1 Merops nubicus
ACCCTCTATGTCATTGCTAATGGGCTGATAAATCATTTGTAGCAGCTGCTCAGGGAACACCTCACACCTCAGGCTTCAATAGATAAGGAAAGAGATCTGGGGAGGTGTTAACACCTTCACATCCAGTGGGAGGAATCCTCTCTGCTAATGGACCATCATGGAACCAGCTGCACTGACAATGGACTAGCTCATCAAGGAATCCTACCATCCACAGAATTAAATGACCCATTGTGAAACTCCCGGCCCCTGGGGGGAGGTACTGGGCATTCCCACTGAACCTGGGGATATATAAGCTTAGGGTTTTGGGACATGGGAAACCTCTCATCGGATCCAGAGGGAGAACAGAACTCCAGCCGGACTGTGACTGCCACTC
>NW_008629082.1:632-834 GCF_000691845.1 Merops nubicus
TCCAGTTGACGTGTAAACCAGCACAATGACCTTTAGAGGTCCCTTCCAGCCCAGACATTCTATGATTCTATGTTTGGGGACTGGTTGGGCATCAGTCAGTTGGTGGTGACCAATTGTTTTTACTTGCATCACTTGTTTTTTTGGGGTTTTCTTTTCCTCTCTACATTGATTAAGTAAAAAAAAAAAAAAAACCTACTACTTA
>NW_008629083.1:0-4832 GCF_000691845.1 Merops nubicus
AGTCTATGGGACCTGATGAGATTCATCTGCAGTTCTGAGAAAACTGGCACATGAAGTTGCTAAGTTGCTTTCCATCATATTTGAAAAGTGATGGCAGTCTAGTGAAGTTCCCATTGACTGGAAAAGGGGAAACATAACCCCCATCTTCAAAGGGAGCAAGAAAGGAAGATCTGGGCAACTACAGGCCAGTCAGTGTTAGCTCTGTGCCTGGCAAGATCATGGAGCAGATCCTCCTGAAGGCTCTGCTACGGCACATGAAAAATGAGGAGGTGATTGGTGGCAAACAACCTGGCTTCGCCAAGGGCAAATTGTGCCTGACATATTTGGTGGCCTTTTACAATGGAATTGCAGAACAAATTGTGTCTGGCAAATCTGGTGGCCTTTTACAATGGAGTTAGACTACCAGTGGAAAAGGGAAGAGCAACCCACATGATCTACCTGGACCTGTGCAAAATTTTCAACACTCTCCTGCAAACATCCTCATCTCTAAATTGGAGAGACACAGGTTTGACAGAAGGACCACTCAGTGGATAAGGAATTGTCTGGATGACCAAACTCAAAGAGTTGTGGTCAATGGCTTGATGTCCAAGTGGAGACCAGTGACAAGTGGTGTTCCTCCGGGACTGGGGCTGGGACTGGTGCTGCTTGACATCTTTGTTGGTGACATGGACAGTGCATCCTCAGCAAGTTTACAGATAACACCAAGCTGTGTGGTCTGGTCAACTTGCTGGAGGGAGGGGATGCTGTACAGAGGGACCTTGACAGGCCTGAGAGATAGACCCATGCCAACCTCATGAAGTTCAGTAAAGCCAAGGGCAGGGGCCTGCACCTGGGTCAGGGAAATCCCAAGCACAAATACAGAGCATGCAGAGAATAGGTTGAGAGCAGTCTTGAGGACTTGGAGTGCTGGTTGATGAAAAGCTCAGCATGAGCCAACAATTTGCAAGTGCAGCCCAGAAAGCTAACAATATCCTGGACTGTATCAAAAGAAGTGTGGCCAGCAGGCCAAGGGAGGTGATTCTCCACCTCTCCTCTGCTCTTTTGAGGCCCCATCTGAAGTAGTGCATCCAGCTGTGGTGCCCCCAGCACAAAAAGAAAACGGACCTGTCAGAGTGAGTCCAGAGTCGGGCCACAAAGATGATCAGAGGGCTGGAGCACCTCTCCTACAAGGACAGGATGAGAGAGTTAGTCTTGTTTAAGCCCGGAGAAGAGAAGGCTTTGTGGAGACCTTATAGTGGCCTTCCAGTATCTGAAGGGGGCCTACAAGAAAGCTGGGGAGGGACTTTTTGCAAGAGCTTGTAGTGATAAGATGGAGTGTAAAAGGTTCAAACGGGAAGGTGCTAGATTTAGATTAGATGTAATGAAGAAGCTCTTCACTATGTTGGTGGTGAGACACTGGAACGGTTGCCCAGCGAAGTCATGGATGTTCCTTCACTGGAAGTGTTCAAGGCCAGGCTGGATGTGGCTTTGAGCAATCTGGTCTAGTGGGAGTTCTCCCTGCCCATGGCAGAGATGTTGAAAATAGGTAATCTTTAAGTTCCCTTTCAACCTCAACCATTCTATGATTCTCTTAATACCGAAAGAAGGCATCTAAGAAAGATGTACACAGATTTTTAACAGGGACTGTTGTGACAGGACAAGAGGTGATGATTTTACAATAAAAGAGGGTAGATTCAGACAAGATAGAAGGTAGAAGTTTTTTACAATAAGGGTGGTTAAATATTGGAACATATTGCCCAGAGATGGGAGATTCTCCAACCCTGGAAACATTCAAGGTCAGGTTGGATAGGGCTCTGAGGTACCTGATCTAGTTATAAGACGTCCCTGCTCAGTGCAGGGTGGTTTTACCAGATAACCTTTAAAATTCCCTTTGAACCCAAATCATTCTATTATTCTATACGTATTATCAAAATTGTACCTATGATATTCAACTCATTCCAAAAGAAGTTGAAATCAAAAGCTCTAAAAGAACAATATTCAAGATGTCCTTCCTTTTCCATATCAGCACTGTCAAACCTGTGGAGGATCACTGATCCATTTAACCAACACTCACAAAAAATAGTTTTAAAACAATGAAGTGAAGGGCATAGTCACAAATCTGGGTCTCACTCTTCTCATGTTGTGGCAGCCAGCTGTAATACCATCTCCCATCAGAGCTTCTGTCTAGGTGTCATTGCAGGAATGGAAGAGCAGCTCAATCAGACTGATGGCTCCTTGGTAGGTATTATGAGCTGAAAGCACTTAAGGTGGCCTTGAGATTACTCTAAACCCAGCCAAGCTGACAAGATATCATCTGAGAGTCTGGGAAATCATAGTAAGCCTGACAGTTCCCTTATTCCCATCTGTTCATGATCAGTGGACACTGATGCCAGAAGACTAAGTGTTATATAAACTGTAAAGCCAAAGACATTAGAAATCCCAAAGGATTTCTGCATGATGGAGGAAGAAGAGAGTTAAAAAGTAGGTACTTTCAATCTTATCTTTTTTCAGAAAAACTCTTACACCTTTATTGAGAAGTAACAGACTTTTTGTTTAAAGAAAAATTGGTTATTTTCATCTTACCTGACACAGTCTGCACGTGAGTCTCTTGTATGGCATTCTGCTGCCGAAGGATTTCATAAATGCTGATATGAATGTAACACCAGTTGTTCTACAAATCATTAGGAATTAGTAAAAGTACATCTATAAAAGCTGTTGCTCACCGTTTAGCTATCTCACTCTATTTACTATATATTTTTTCCTCCTTTAGGTATGAAACACAGTTCCAGGATATAATATGCAGAAAATATTCATCATGTGAGACCAGCTGTCTGGACCCAGTGGCCTGTGTTTGTAGCATCTCATCACGCTTAATAATATCTCAGAGCAGTGTTTTCCATAGAGGAATACAGTACAGGAAAGAAGAAAAAGGTAAAGAAACAGCTCTCACCATCATCAAACTATCTCTAATCAACTAGTTTCTTTACCGTATTACATTGTGCTGCAAAACACCAGTGGATAAAGGCATAGCCAGAATGTTATGAAGGGAAGGAGGGAGACATCAGGAAAAATACTTCTGTGGAAAAATATTGAGAACCCAACTTCTTACAATTCTGGTAAGCTTTCTCCGCTTTCTTTTTTTCTTCTCTAGAATCACAAGCAGATGTGACAAAATACTGTTTAGTAGACTGAACTTCTGCCTTTAGTAGAAGAGAAAATGAGCCTGTGACAGCAATACTGTGGGAACAGTTTTGAGGAATTGAGACATTTGGATAAATTTCTGGAGAGTTTTTGTATGTAAAATGTAAAATTTCAAATTTTACAAAATATAAAATTTCAAGTGTTTGTATGAACAAAATCTCTATAACTTAAAATACACACCTTCTAACATCCATATCTGTGCAAAAAGGAATTGCATGGTTAAGAAGGAAGCCAAGCATGCGAAGTTAGTGTTGTTAATTTTTTCTTGAATAACAGTATCTGTTGTTTTTCCTCCTCATTCCAAATACATTTGGTAGCTGAAAGCAGGAAAAAAAAATGTTACTACCACCATTACCATAGTTCAGCTTGTAGACTAAATGAAGCCACACAAGAAAAGGGGTCCAGACCAGGGGAAGTTTGTTTTTTTTTTTTTTTTTTTCCAGCAAAGCACATTTAAGCTGTATCCATGGGAGGAAAACAGACATATTTCCAACAGGAAGACCCAAATGTTAATGCCCTATGGGAAGCCAAAATTTTTTTTAAAAAGACCAAATAAATTTAGTTTAAGCACTGCATTTAAAGGTAAGCACTGATTTTCAAAATGTACTTCCACTGACACAATGGCTTAATTTTGCTATTCAGTACTGGAGTTGCTCAGTCAGACAATTTTGTTAATTTCTCTAGAGTCAGTCAAATCTAGCATAACATAGCTAGTAATTTTCAGGACGGAATCGACTATAAACATAAATGCCTGTCTAAATGCAGCGCAAAGAAACAGAATTTCTGGGGAAAGCATGGTATGTACGTGTACGGACCTGGTGTAAAATTGCTTCATTTCACACTGACAGCTATTTTGATTCTCTGTTGCTCAAGAAAGTTTTGTTTGCAATCTATTGCATCCCAGCCATGCCACAGCAACATTTTATGGACAAATATCAAAAAAAGAGTAGGACTAAGTGCAGATCACCACCTCCTGTAATTTGTAATATCAAAACTTCCATCTTCTTTCAAAGTCTACAGCTCCTAGAATCAAGCAGCTGCACAGGAGTTACAGTTTTCAGATGTGTAAAGGCGAGTCTTTAACCTTTATAACCACAGAAAGAAGCTGAAAATATATCGCAACACTACCTCCAATTCACTTAAACAAATTTTAAAACCTCAAGATGCACTTAAGGTGCATATGCGTTTTGGGGACATCGGGGAGATCTACCATCTGGGGTTTTTTTTTCATATTTGATGTTGGCAGTACTGCAAGTTTCTTACTGTCTCCTGCAATTGCAGTGTCAACAGTAGGCTTGGTCTAAAAGAAGGCAGCAATAAATCTTAAGCTGCTAAATCCAAAGAATTGTAGAATCATAGAATGTCTGGGCTGAAAGGGACCTCCAAAGGCCATGTAGTCCAACCCCCCCACCATAAGCAGGCACATCTCAAACTAGATCAAGCTACTCAGAACTTAGTCTTGCCTGATCTTGGATGTCTGCAGGGATGGGGCCTCCACCACCTGTCTGGGCAACCTATTCCAGTGGTCCATCACCCTCATACTGAAGAACTTTTTCCTGACATCTAATCTGAATCTACCCTTTTCTAGCTTAAAGCCAGTACCCCACATCCTGTCACCACAAACCCTTGTAGGCCCCTCTCAGGAACTGGAA
>NW_008629084.1:0-248 GCF_000691845.1 Merops nubicus
GAGAAGGAATGGAATCAGAGAGTAATTAATAATTCTTTGTTTCTTCTTGCATTCTGAAACTTGTTCTCATTGAAGATGTTGTCAGAGAAAAACTCATTATCACTAACCAAAGACAATCAAATCCTAGTCTTGAATGGGATCTGCCACAGCTATTGGAAAGAAGCAGCTGTTTTTCAGATTCTAGTCTAGAGTCTAGTTACAAATTTTGCTCCATCACTTTCCCCTACCCCCTAAAGAGAAGATTATGC
>NW_008629085.1:0-21498 GCF_000691845.1 Merops nubicus
GGGGGCAGCGGGAGCCCCCGGCCTCAGCAGAGCGTACAGGTGAAGTAGCTCGGCCCCGGGTGCCCTCGGTCGCAAGAGGATCTGATCCCTTCCCCTCAGGCCTGCGCTTAAGCACCTCTGCTTGGAAAGGAAATACCTGGTCTTCAGGTCCAGAAGCAACCACGTATCATGTTCCTTTTCATCCCGTGAGGTACTGGCACCCGTTGTAGTGGTCATACAGCATCTTCTGTGGTAGTGCTGACATACTTCAGCTGTTAATGCCTTTCTGTGCAGTTCTTTTCATCTTGTCGTATTCAAAAAGCATTCTTATTTCATGTCTGTGTTATCTAAATGCTGCTGGAATGCGATAGATCTGAGCTTGGAAGAAAAGTGAGTTCCTGCATGCACCCTTCCAACCCAGGGTTTCAGAGAACTAGAGAGAGTCTCAGTGTGGAGGCCCATGTGGAAACTAAAGGTGGCAGAAATATGCCACATGTAAAACAAAGCTACTGTATTTTACTGTAGTAGGTTCTTTTAAGGTTGGAAATGCTAGCTAGCTTGCTTGCTTGACCTTCAGGCACCAAAAACTTGTTGTGAGCTGGGGTTATTTTTTTTGTCTGTTTGTTTTTTCCTGCAATGTACAGGACGGTAGTAAACAGAATACCCTCTTGATCTATATCATGGTTTAACCCCACACAGCAACTAAGTACCACACAGTTGCTCACTCCTCCCCCATCCCAGTGGGATGGGGAGAATCAAAAAAGGTAAAACTCATGGGTTGAGATGAGAACGGTTTAATAACTATAAGATGACTGTAGTGAAAAGGAATATAAATAAAGAGAGAAATAAAACCCAAGACAGACAAGTGGTGCGCAGTGCAACTGCTCACCACCCGCTGACCAATGCCCAAGCAGTGATCTGCCCCCACCCCTGGCCGGTATACAGGGCATGACATTCTGTGTTAGGGAATATCCCTTTGGCTAGTTCAGGTCAGCTGTCCTGGCCCTGATCCCTCCCAGCTCGTTTTGTTCCTGCATACTCAGAAATCATAGGAAATCAAGGACTTTTTGATTTCCAAGCAACAACCGAAAACATCAGTATTAGCAGCATTCTTCTGGTACTGAACCCAAAAGACAGCATTGTACCAGCTACTGAGAAGAAAAATAAGCTCTGTCCCAGCCAAAACCAGGGCATCCTATTATTTCTAAACAGTTTCTGTCCAGCAAGATGTTCATAATCTCTATGCCAGCTGTAGCAGGATATAATTTTCTGGGTTGGATTTAGACAGATAGCTGCTATCAAACTATAAGCAGATGCTTTTCTTAAACTTTTGAATCATTGTCCTGTCCCAGCTGTTAGTACTGCATCTGGTTCCTTTGCTTCTGCACTAGCACTATTGACAGTTCTTTTTATTTATGAAGGTGTAGTATTCTCACTGTCAAAACAATTTGAAAACCTTTTGTGCTGGCAGTTAGAAGAAGAATAAGCTTCTGACAAGACTAGATGTTGGTTAGAAGTGAGGAGTACCTGCAGAGCTAAGCCCAGAGAATAGATTTTTTTTTTTTTTAAGTGCTTTTTGTGTATAGTCTTGGCTGGATAACAGAATTTATATGAAGGCCTGTCCAGCTTGGGATGAAGTAACCCATTTTGTTGTTTATTGACTTAGGTAGAAAATGCTTTTTGCTCTTTGAGAGGAAGTACGTTAAACAAACCTAAGGTAAGCTTCTATTATCTCAAGCAGCTGTAGCATGGAGAGGAAGCTTTAGCAGAGCTACTCTGCAGTATCACGTTTAAGTACCTCAAGTTTAGTCTTCTTTTGCTTGTCCTTGTTTTCCTTCTGGCAGAAACAGCTTTAGGCAAGACCTTGACCGTGCTTCTCCAGGAATGTACTAGAGTACTCCAGTGGTTGCTGTAGGGGCCAGGCGGTATAAAGTCTGAGAAACATGAAAGTCTGGAGAAGCATTTCATAATTGGAACTTTTAGCAAGTTAAAATAGTTGAAAATCATCATGTATGCCTTTAAGTAAAAGGGAAGAGTGGCTGAACAGACATTCCTCATCTATGAGGAAGCCTTGAGCCACTGCACCATCCACACAGGAAGCTACTCATGCCCACATGTGACCGTGCTCTGGGCAGCAGCCATCAGCTCAGCATTCCACTTCCTCCTCTGAGAGCAAACGCGTATTCTAGAGGGCATTACATTTTAAAGAGGTGCTTTATCTTCCACTTGCTCTACTGCTGTATGGTAATTCACTTAACAGAAAGGACATGTTCTGAAAAACTGTTAAAGTTTATACTTTTGAGTACTTGAAAACGTTTTCTTCCACTCCCAGGAGGAAGAGGGTTCAACTCTGCCAACTTAAGCACACCCTGAAAACTTGGTGCTTCAAGCTGAACTTGCATTTAGCACAAGAAACTAGGCACAGCATGACACCTAGGGTCTGTATATACTAGATTCTGCGTGGCAAGGTCAGCTGGCAGAGCAGAGAGCATCATTGAGGAAGCAGACTTCCAAAATACCTGCTTACTCTGATGCAGGAACAGGCACTTTAGATGGAAATTCAGTTCACATTGAGTAATCAAAATTTCTTCAAACAAATTGTGTTTACTTGTAGTTCCTGAGAAGGTTAATTACAAGCCTTCCAACTGATTGGGACATGCTGCTGTGGAACTTAAATTACAGCCCAAATCCACCCTCTAACCTTTAATGTAGAGATAACCTTACCTTTCTGTATGACACTAGTGCAGAAGCATGTTTGGCTTGAATTTCAGGACACTAGCCACAAAACATTTACTCCTTCTCATGGATTTTGCCATTTTAAAAATATTAAAACCAAAGGAGAAATACTTGATGCTTGCAGGCAAATGAGGATGTCCATTATACTCGATGACACTTGTCCTAAAAGTTTTTTATGGCACCAGTTAAAATTTGAACACTGACAGTCCAGTGAGTGTGGTGCAGTAAAAGAACGAAGGCAGCCAGCAAGAACTTTTATAGCTTGTCACTTATTCAGAGACACTGTTTGCTAACAGGGCTTTTAAGTACATTCATCCACTCCCTGATTTGAAGGCACTTGCCTGAACAGCAGTTCTTAACATAGTATCTACAGGTAGACTCCCTGTAGATATTATGCCTACTATGAAAATGCAGACTCATTGTTTGACTATGAGCAACATCAGTTCAAGTTGGTAACTGAAGAGTCATTCCTCTGCAACATTGGCTGAGTCTTATTTCTGCAAGTTTTTATGCACAGCTGGTCCTATAATCTCAGATGCATGAAATATGTTTATGCCTTTTTTCTCCAGAAGATGGGACAGTTACTCTGTCAAGCTATATAATATCTTTTTACTGGACCCTCACTTACCTCTTCAACATACTCTTCAGATTTTATTCTGTCATTTCATCTTTACAGTGTGTACTATTAAGTGTATTTAGCATCCTTTTTCATAAAAAAAGTACCACTGATAATGTATTTCCCTAACAGTCAAAACTCAGGGTTTGGGTTTTTTTTTAATGGCTTCCCCCTGCCACCAGCCCCCTTGATGATTTGTGGGTTGCCTCTTTATCTTTGTTCTGATATCAGCTAGCAATAGATTGTTTTACGCCCTGTGTTCACCAGAATGAAGACACTGTAGACACTTAATCTAATTTGATTTCCTAGCACTTAGGAAAAAGCATACATGCTTTGCTTTCTTACATGCATCTGTGCTGTAAATTAGAAACATCCAGTCGTGGTTTGCAACGATAGATTCACATCCACCTCTTGAGGGCCTGCAGTTCAGCTTTTTTATACACTTTGTCTTGCAGTGTTTCAGGCAGAACAGCAAGGAAGAGAAAACCCAAACGAGCCAGTTGGGTCTCATGGCATAGTTGAGGTGCTAAGTCTAGCCTCTCAAAATACACATAAGCATTATCCATTTTCTATTTCAAATCTTGCAAATCAGGCAAGGTATCACCTATTCATTTGCTTCTATACAGAGGAGTCTCATCAGAATTGGATCCCCAGTGTTAATTGCACTGAATTTACTGGTTCAGGGAAAGTTTCTCCATGAACTTCCATCTAAGGCTATGCAGTATATCTTACCATACTTCAGGATTTCCCCAAAACAAATTAATATGGTGAACATAAGCATGAAGAGAATATGAACTGTAGGTCAAAATAATTATGGAGTTATCAAACTAGTATTTGTGGTCAGTATAAACATACCTGCAACTCAGGTACTCCAACATTTTTAGGCAAAACTTTATATGTCAAAGGCTGTCCTACTTTATGTAATCCTTAGTTTCCTCTGCAACATCCTCTGAGCTCTTAAAGCTTCTTCTAGTCCTTTCTCACCATTGTTTTTCTATCTAAGAAGTCATTCTAGCAAAGCATTAACCTATTAGAAAGATGGATAGAACTAATGAAAATAGTTATATCAGAAACCATGCTGACAGATTTCCGTTCCCAACTTGTACCTGGTTTCTGCTGTACACAGCTCCTGTAATCAGCAACAATCTTGCCTGTCAGTTCCTAGAATAGTCACCAAAGTTTTGAAATAGTTTGATGCATCATTCAAAGTTGAGAAATCCAAATGGAAGCTCCATCAAATTGAGTTTCCAGTTTAATAGGCCAGTAGACCTTCAGCTGCTTATTCACTTACAATGCTTATCTGCTGGAGTGTTTACAAAACAAGGTAACAGCTTTAAGTGGATTAAAAATTCCCCTTTGTTTTGAGGTTTCATCTGTGCCCTTCCTCAGGTTTCAGTTTGTTTAGGCTTTCTGCAATGGTATAGAAAGATGAATTGCCAAATTCAGAGGTTAAAAGGAGACACTGGCCAGCTGAAAGAGGGAACAAAGCTGCCCAGAAGCTGGACAGTGTACTCTGTGGAGAGCCAAAGCAGAACTTGCACGTAGCTTGTGCCAATGTGATTTTAAAACATTCTGGAAAACATGAGTTTGAGTTCCCCATACACGTTTCTGGCTTCTAAAAACTGGAATGTTCTTCCACCTAAGGCATATAGTTCATTATTTATATTATCTGAAAAATTGGTCTTCTGATCTTCAACTTCCTTTACCACCCTCCTGTCTACAAACCTTGGAGTACTTTAACTGGGAATGTGGAAAACCCTTGTTTGTAATCTGACTGCAGAAGAAGTTTCCAGTCCTGGCTGCATCCAAAAAATCTTTGGAGAGATCAGAGTTTCACATAGAACTTTTAGCCAGGGTGAACTTGGTAGCTGAGCATCACCGTGGTCAGGGTTCCTCTACCCTGTCAGAATTGTTTCCAGTGTTGACCGAAGGTCCACAGTATGCAGTGATCTGTAGTTCTGGCTTGCTAAACACAGGCTTATCAT
Source organism: Merops nubicus (assembly GCF_000691845.1). Classification (NCBI taxonomy): domain Eukaryota; kingdom Metazoa; phylum Chordata; class Aves; order Coraciiformes; family Meropidae; genus Merops; species Merops nubicus. The sequence continues at coordinate 5,317 of NW_008629085.1, forward strand.
CTTTCATATGCATAAGTCACAAGGCTTAAAACAGAAGCAGTTTTACTAGGTTTGTTTTTACCTGCCTGGCTCCTGAGTGAACACCAAGAACTTCATGTCTTCCCCATGTTAACTTCCCTTGAAAAAAGTAAATATTTCATTATGCTTAAACAGGGATTTTCATTAACTTTATATCTTAGTGTGCTACAGGCAGTTCCTACATTTCGGATTTAGTGCAATCTACTCATAGTGTTGGAAGCGGTGCTTTGTGCCCTTGACAGTGGAAGGGGTGTGGAGAGCTCTGCCAGCACAGGCAATGCATGAGGTGCCAGGTGTTGCAGAGAATACATCTAACACAGATTTAAAAGTTTAAGTTGACTTTGAAATCTGGGGTTTTCTTCCTAGTCAGCAATATTACTTCAGCACCTTGTGGTTAGATTTTTTTATTTTAAAATTTATCCTTTCATCTCTCCAAAGCATAGCCATCCAGCATTTCCCTGGAATTACGCTTACAGTGTTTAATTTCTTAGTGCTGGCCTAATAAGGTACCTTAAAATAATCCAGTTGTCTTCAGCAAAGCTATTTCCCTTTATTTCCTTTATATCCTATTAAGATGATAGTTACTCTTTGCATTATTGGAATTCATTGGTACCTTATACTTCAGCTGTTGCTAGAGTATTTAAATCTCCACACAGCAGAAGATAGTCATTTAATCCATCAAGTGATAATTGATAGAGCTTCTTGTCCCTCCATGCATCTTTGCAGCCGACGTGCAGGAACAAAGCCAACCTTACACTGACATGGACAAGCAGGGAAAGAATCTAAAAATCCTCAGATTAAACATGTACTCTTCAGAGCGGATAGTTTGGTGTTGTTTTGTTTTTTTAATACAGACGTCTGATGTGTGTCTGAAAAAAAATTTTTTTATTAGCTAAAGCAGTGTTAGCATGGAAGCCGATTTGACTGGCTTACACGTGTTTGTCTCTGAATTGAAGTTCATCTGGAAAGAATGTTGAATCAAAATTCTACAGAAGCTCCTAAGATAGCAGGCCGTTGTACTCCCAACTTCTGCCTTAGACTTGCACAATATATGTAATAAGCCTCTTCTATTTCCCTATCTCTAACCTGAGAAACTAAGGCAGCTTCAAATTTGAACTCAGACCGTCCATTAAAGATAAACCAAGGTTTCGTTTACATGTAGGTAGTCAAAGTTTGTGTAGAGGTTTGAGGTACGTTAGGATCCTAGATACAGGTAACAAGCAGAAAACATCATGATCTATTAAAATTCAATATTGCCAGGTAGACTTTGTCTTTTTCTGCGTATTAAAGCAAAATTTATCAACGGTTAGTTCTGTAAGCACATGAAAGGTGACTTTCGCACCTCTGTTGCTCACACATTATAAGGTCGTGTATTTAAGGTTGATGTGCAAGAAACCACCACAGCAGTGAGCACGGAATACTATAAACCATTCTTGGAGGATGCCTTTTTATCCTGAGACTGCATCAGGAGCACCCACAAAAACAAGAGGCGTGGCGTCTGTGTAGCATCATTCCCATAGCAGTGCTAAAGAACAGAAGATAGTTTGAGGGAACACCTCCCTAGACTCATTAGGCATTACTATGAAGTGTCCAAAGCCATTTGACAGCACATCAAAGTAGGCACAGTAAGACTGCTGGGAGGCTTTGTCCAAATGACACCCAACGGTAGCTGAGGTTCTCATGAACAAGAGTAGGAACCACCTCTCAGCTGCATATTGCTAAATTCTAACTGACAGCCATGATTCTCAGTTGTGATTATGAACTTGAGATTCCATTGTCAGATTTCTCCTGAACAGAGTTCTCACTGTGACAGAAGCATTAGATATAGAAGAGGCTTCTGGTAAACAGTATCAGATTAATTCAGACATGAGTAAACCTTAGAATTCATTGCATTCATGACTAGAATATCAGGCAACATACTTTTTACCTAAGCTTGCTATTCTTCCAAAAGAGCAAGAAAAATAATTAATTTTTAGCCAACCTTTGGGATAACAGAGCAAAAAAAAACCAAACCAAACCAAAACAAAACACTCATCTCTTTAAATTTATCCAATTCTTTGTTGAAAGGGTTCCTTTAACTCAGTGTAATGTTGTCTTCCATCAGAGACAGAATGCAGTGGGTTTTACTTCTTAGTAATCCTTTATATGGATCTAGTCTATGCTATAATGTGTACATCAGCTTCATCTACTCTGTAGTGAGTCAGAAGCTCATTTAGTTCTTGGGACAGCTGATTATATCCATCTTTTTCTATTTATGGTATCAAGAAAATGGGGGGAATCTTACACTTTAACCACCAATGAACTTACACCCCACCTGAGCAAATTACCTGCATGCCTCTTTCCTCCTCACTTCAAATGACTTGATTTAAGCCTTTCGAAAAGGAAGGTTACACATGCTTGGAACCAAGAAATCCATTTCATGTTTTATTAAGAGTGTTAGAAACTTCTAATCAGGGACAACTTGCTGGACAAGCAAAGAGTTAACATTGAGTCACATTGGTTTGGAAAGTCAAAAGAAATTCTATTTTAGGCAACAGTGAGAAACTGGCTGTTTCCATTGCTTTAAATAAAAAAGTCTGTGTATGGCAAAATGCTTAGAGAGACCCTCACTGAGGAGGAACCTATTTTCTCTTCATCTGCTGACATGGATTGTTGCTAGCTCTGTGCTTAAAGGGAGTTCTGCAACACCTGTCTTGTCTTGAAGGAACAGGTTTGCAGAGAGAAAATAGAACAGCCACCATTGTCCCTATTAGTGTACTACCATGTGATGGAATAGACCAGCCTATCTGGAGACTGGACACCCAAGAAATACCTACTGGCCTTCAGTACAGGGTGTGGGATCTTCTGGAGATGCTTTAGACATTTGACTTCCATAAGTCTTTAGGTTAGACTCTTCAGGGCTTTACAATACTTGCCTGTCAGTCACAGTCCAAATTATGCCTCCCTTGTTTCTCTAGTTAAGTTACTTTCTTCCCCAGAAGCTGAGAAAAGGAGGAAGAAAATGATCCTAGTGGTTATTTCACTTGAACCTTATTAGCCTTTAAGTGATATTTAAAAAAGCTCAGTCTAGAAAGCAGTACAGAGTTTGTTGCTTCTGAGGAAAGAGGACATCTGAAAAATATCTGCCCTTGCTTTCTTCTTGAGGTGTGCTTCTGTGACAGCAGCTGTGCAGAGCACAGCTTACCGTCCCCAGCTGCTTGTTACCTCATTTTCAGCTTTACCAGCTGAGCTGCTCAGATGAGCACTGCAGCCTCCTGTTTCAGCCAGCCCCAGGCACGCTAGCTTAAACAGCTTAAGCAGCGGGTTAAGGAGCAGAGACCTGCGCTGGTCAAGTAGATCAGGTTAGCAGTTTTACAAACAGCTCAGCTGTTACATTTGAGGGAGAAAGCAAGAAGCAGCCAGGGAGTGCTGTAAACAGAAGTCCTCCCCAGCCACTGCTGCTGTCAGGGGTTAGGTCCTCATCCACGGTCTTATATTGGCTGAACTTACTCTCAGCACAGCCTCATGCTGTCTTCTCCAACACTCAGTCCTGACTCACCTGAAAAGGCTTCTCACCTTACCATGCTTAGCTACCCTTGCAGCAATGACCCTGAAACCCTAACCTAACGTTATTAGTTTAGCATTTTAGCTTCACGTTAATCGTGTGGTCACATAACTCCTTTTAAGTGAAAGAAATTAATCTGAGATAGCTCTGATAAGGTAGTCGTTTTCTCCTTCCCTTTGTTCTGTGCAAGAAGCCTTTGGCATTACTGTGCTGTGTGACAAGTTACTGCCCAGTCAGCAGGCAAAGTCACAAGGCAAGGCCTGGGACCACATAGCTCTCCTGCAGCTCTCAAAACGAGCCAGACAGAGGAAATCATTGGCTGAAATTCCCACACAGCCTTGGAAAGCAAATGCATGTTATTTTTAAAATACTCCTAGAAAGACTAAGAGAAGTCAGGAAGTTTCTCTGCCCAGTTTGGGCTGTTCATTTATGGCACCCTCATTAATCCACGAGGAATCATTAGCTACACTGTTACCATAAAAATGCAGTATTTAAACGGCTCTCGGAAGGAAGCCGTTTTATGTGCTTCCCTCTCTTATTCCTTCAAAGGGAGCTGCATTATGTTAGTATAATACTGACCTTAAGCTCAGCTTCTGCAGAGAAACATTTAGCTGCATAGACAGAAAAAGGTTACCCATTCTCCCAGCATCTTCCATTCTACCATTAGAATAAGTTCCTTATAGTTGAAAAAAAAAAAAAAAATTAAAAAAAAACACAACACAATTTTTTTTTTTTTTTTTTTTTTTTTTTTTTTTTTTTTTATGTAGCCTGAACTGAAGTATTACTTGCAAAAGAAAACCAAAGATTCCCCAAGGGGATACAACTTACCTCTTCAGGGTTCTGGTCTGTTCCTCAAAGATCAAAGTTCCCCCCTCACCACTGGCAGTCCTACCATGACTCCTTCTTCCTATCTGTAGAAAGGAGAGGGGAGGCATTGACCAGCCAGCTGCAGAACAAGCCCCTACACCTCCAAGACCTCCAGCCACACTGACCCCACCAAACTCCTCTTTCTGTATTTTTTAAATACAGTCACACCAGTGGCCAGGTGAAAATTTTTCAGGGTTCATTTCTCTTTAATTTGTGTCACTGATAAAACATTAGTTCCTTGTTTTCCCCCTTAACAGCATTGTTTGCACAAGTCCCAGTTTTGCCAGTTCTGAAATAGGAAATACAGTGAACGAGGTAGAGGAATGTTTGAGAAGGTGCAAATTAAAAAAAATAAAGATTATATTTTAATGCAGGCACACCTGTAAAGGCTGCAGGTAGTGCTGATCATGGCATTTTTTGAGCTTTTTCTGTATAACTTGACAATCTTAGCATTCACCTTAACAAATGCTTATGAAGTTCACCCTTTGAAACGCCAAAATAATATTTAAAAAACATAGTATTTATACCAGCTGTAAGTCTGGCTTTTCAATAACTAAATTTTAATTACTTTTTTTTTAATTAATTTTAATTGGAATAATCCACTTTTGAACTACAGCTGATTGTGTTATTTATGTGCTGTTCTTTTTCACAGCAAAATAAGATATACTTTACTTCAGCTGAAAAAATATAACAGATTTTGATAAAAATTATTAAAACTTTCAAATACTCTGAAAACTTAACATGCAGCTACAAGCTTGTTAGAATAATATATTTTAAAACAGTGTAAATATAATGGTAGATTTTATTGACAACTTGGAAATAATAGAGGTAATTTTGTTGGTTTTTTTAATTTCAGTGGAGATTTCATTACTGTATCCCCACAGTAATGTTTTTCCTCTGAATCCCAATGTGTGCTAAAGCAGAGAGGTGCCGGGTTGGGCACAGACCCTCCATCTTTTGAGAGATCCCCTAGTGACTTGCTCAGAAGTTCACATCAGTATAGTTCTCACTAGTGTATCTGTCCAGGCTGATTAAAGGACAACACTCAGAACCAAACACTAGTACTCTACCTTTTCTAAACTAGTTTAGAACTGAACTTTTAATTTTTAATTTCTGTGTTTTGCTGTAGTGCTTTTCCAAACAACTGACTCTCTTCTCAGACTGCCATACTGTCTTAACACTGTGTGAAATGTTGGGATGGTTAAATCATCAAATCACTAATCCACACTGCAAATTTAAGCACTTCTCATATTCTATCATGTTCCTAAAAAAGCACAGTAACTCTGATAGGGAATCCTTATTTTATGAGAGTTCTGCCTCAATCTGCGTAAATCCCCTTTTATTCCTCCTCCCTGCCTCTGCTTTCAGCAGCCTCTGGTCCATTTACAAGATTAGTTTCCTCGTGCAACTGCCAATCATTCCCTCCTGACTATATTTTCAATTTTGTTTTGATTCCCCATTGGTGTGTATGCTCTGAGTTTTCCACCCTTCCTCAGAAGAGACAAGATAATGAACTTGTTTTCCTTGGATCATCTTAGTCCTGTCAGTTTTAAGTGGAAAACCAAAAATTTTGATTTATATTGCAGCATGTGGTTCTGCCATTAAGCTAATTTAGTGCTTTCACTTTGTTAAATAACTTATTCATATCCCATGTAGCAGCTATTGATTTTTATATCCTATGGTTTTAATACCACGTATCCTAAAAGGAGTTGTCAACTTCTTGTTTGTATAGCAGCCTCCTATCATGTCAGCTGAAACTGTTCCTGGCTCTGGAAAATAACAGTGCCATGTCAGCAGAGGAAAGAGCTTTTGAAAAGATTCTATAAAATGGCTCTTTCAATGACTTGCGTAGTGCTCCAGAGATAGAACTACTTTAGTGGCTCAGATCCATGACCTGTTTTTATCTTGTCCCTCTGAGAGCTACATCTCATTCTCACTATGGCCTTGTCCTGTGAGTTTAGAGGGCCACTGACATCCACCTAAGTATTCACATCCTTCCTTACTCCCTCAGCTTGGTGTTGAGGGTTTGTAATCATTTTTTTTTGCCAGTTCATCCCTGGAAAAATAGGGTAGCTGACAGTGAAGATGCTCTTTGTGTTTAGCCACGGAGGCCCTGGCTGTAAGGGTTGTACTGTTTGCAAGGCAAAAGCATGCCCATTTCTCATGTACACACAGCTGAATTTAAAACAAAATAAAAACCAATCCAAACCTGAAGTATTTGTAGCTGTAGGGAAGTTCGGGCCAGTACTGTCCACATGGATTGTATAACCGAGGAACCATTGAAGCTAATGCCAGGGAAAGGGTGGCTTGTTCCCCTGCAATAGGAGATGGATGTTTCCCACTGTGGACTTTATAAAGTGCTTGTTGTAGCTGTTTCTCTGGCTGATTTGAATTTTTATTTTGTTTATTAGGGGAAGAGTGTTAGTGCCAGGGCTAAATACTACAAAATCTCAGTAATATGAAATCTGTTTGTGATCCTGTTTACATTTCAAGGATACTGAGTTGCTTTCCCAGAGAACCTATGGTGATCTCTAGATATCCCTTGGTTAGAGAACAATACTGGATTGAAACAGTTGAGATGCGCTTTGTGTGAAATGTTGTGGGGCAGTTAAAGGTCAGGGGTTCAAAAAAGCCTCAAGTGCTTCAAGTAGACCACCTTTAGTAGAACTGAGTGACTTCTGCCCTACCAGCTCCAGTGTCACCTTCATGCTGGTGCAGATGAGACTGAGCAAAACAGTACAACTGTGTTCAGCTGGTGTTATTACTTCTGCTGCAATAGTTAGTTTTCACTCTTGTCATAAACACAAATCCTTATAGACTAATTAACAGATGTACTGCAGCAGCAGCACTTATTTCACCTTTTCTCTGAAGGCTGCCATTGGCATTTGCTATCTAAAGTGCGTCTTTTCAAGATCTCGTTCGGTTTTGTCATTTTTTAGCATTACTTGTGAGAGAGGGCATATGAGCATACCTGGATATAGAAGTTCAATTGTCTGGCCTAATTTTCTGAGTAGGGCACAGAGCTGTAATCCCACCCTGAGGGAATACACACCATCTTTATGCCAACTGGCTCAGGCAATATGGAGCTTGTCAGTGCCAGGAGTTTTTGAACCAATGTAGCTACACTATGTAAATGTACTGCACTGAGAGAAAGCAGTGTCTGTACTTTCCTTCCCCAGTGTGGAGGAAGAAGGTGGCTATGCTGTTGCAAAAAGCTCTAATCTAGATAAAACCATATGGTTTATAAACTTAAAATATACTTCATCTTAACTATTTCTGCTTAATTTCCCACTGTGCATACCTTTATCCCAGGATGAGCGTGTTCATTTCCAAAACACACACAGACATGGCCTCAAAGCTCTCCAAAGCTTGGACTCTCTTGATGCGGAGTAAGGACATCCAGACAAGGGTTAAATGAAGGATAGTTAGCTCAACTCTAAATTTACTCCACACCTTAATCTGGATTGGCTCCTATGCATTGATGAACTCCTGATTAATTGAATTGTTGGTGAAAGGTAATGTTTAAAAATTCACATAGTGTTGAGAAAGCATTGATGAACAAATTCTTCTTGGGTAGAGCAAGGGGAGTTTAGAAAGAATCAGAGTATGAACACAAGAAAAATCCAGTGCTTGACCTTTTATTTGTACCTTCTCTGAGACTTCCAGCAAGGATGTCTGAGTGCTCCTGTTGCAGTTGATTTTGCTGGTGTGAACACCTGCTTGTTAACAATTAGAATAAAACTCACAAGCTCATTTCCTGGAAGGTGGGAGCTCTCAGATGTAAAGGCTGCAGTCTTTATTGATCTGATGGGGATTTGCCATGCTAACAGACAGCCTAAAGTTTCTATGGCCAAATAAAAATCCCCGAGTCTCTGAAGTCCTTTTTGCACAAATGAATTCTTCCTCTTTTATAGACCTCTCTGAAATCAAGACCTGTCTTTGTGATGGCTGAGCTACAGAGTTTCCCTGCAAGTTTCAATGCACAGTCTTTTTCAATAGTGATTTTTTTGCCCTGCTCTGTATAGGTGGATACCTCACTTGACAGTAACTCTGAAATCTCTCCTGTCCGCGACTCTGTTCTGAGCAGCACAAGGTCATGTCTGCTGTTGAAAACAGTTTTATTTCTGCTCCTTTCTGATTCCTTGGAAGAGCAAGAGGCCAAGCAACATCAAGTTTCTCAGAAATAGAAAAAGAGAAGGACAGGACTTTTTTCTAGGGACAAGTACCTATCCATCCCTCTTGCGGAGGAGGTGGGTGAACAGCTCGTGATGTGAAAGATGCCTATTTTCGTGTACCAAGCATTCATCAGCCATATAGGATTGCTGGAGAACAACAAACTACCACCTGAGAGTTTTTTAAACTTACGGCCCTTGAAGACTTTTCTTCAACGTAACATCATCAGTGTCATCTTTTATAGATAAGCCGTTAACAGACCTTGTTTTGTCCAACTCACAGGTGTTGAGTGAATTACTGTACAGAAGGACGTGGATATCACTTGGTCATCTCTTTCTGTTGGGATGTAATCAGTGTCTGAACCATAAGACCCAGCAGAGTAAATGTTCTTCTAAGTCCCATGGAGGCCTTAACAGATCTGATCCCATATGGCTGATCTCTGATCCTCTGTATTCACTGCCCTAGGTTCAGATTTTTTCGTGCTGCTTGCTACTGAGAGAAGAAATCAGTGTTCAGCAACACTAACTAGGTAGGATTGCTTTGCCAAGAAGTTAATGTTATTTATTCTGTGTATAGTCACTTTTATCAGCTACAGTACTGTTTGTGGACATAGTACTAAACTTCAGGAAAAAAAGTATCTCAGTCGTCTTGGTAGATGTGCATATGTGATCCAGTTTTTCTTGCAGATCTGCAGAAGTACTTTTAGTGCAGAGAGGATGCCTGGAGAAGGCTTTATTTAAAAAAAAGAGACATAGAATAATCTTACTATTGAAGCTGTCAAATTCTGGAATTTATATTTAAGGAATTTTGGAACCTTTGGAGTTCGGCAGGAAGCTTCTTACATTGTTTTCAATATCTGTTTATTTTTCTTTATAGGTAGAAGCATTGCTTCTCTTTATGACTTTATTGCTTTAGTTACAGCTCCACCAAGTAGAATCCTTTTCTTATCATTTTAATGGGATAAATTTACTGCATGACACCAAAAATCTAACAGGAAGCAATGTTCCCATTGATACCTTGAATAAAGATTAAGTATAAAACTTGATCTGAAATGTATGGGTGACACTAGATAACAGTTATTCTGGAACTTTAGAAGGTTCCTAGAATAGGAACCTAGCTAACTCGACTAGGGCTAAAAAAAAAACTGTGTTCTGTTTCAAAACCTGTCTCCTCTAGGACATGTTCAGTGTGTTGACAAATGATGTGAATCTGTCATTTGACCTACTTGCTGCACCTTCTTCGTCATTTGTAGTAGGATTGATCTTGAAATTAGCTCTTTTTAATGATTTAGAGTTTGAATGGCCACATGGTTTAGAATAATGTTAATTCCACTGAGAATAGTACTGGGACTAAACTATTGCAGACAACTGCTGATTTTCCCATCCAGATTTCCATTATTTTACATGTTAATCCTCTGTTCTCTGCTCTGTATCAATAGGGGTACTTTGGTAGAGAGGAAGGAGATTGATGCTTCTGTGGTAAATAACCTGTTTCTTCTCTCTTTTTGTAGTGCATGCATCTGTGGGAGAACATTTTAATGGAAGGCAACTTACTTCTTTTATCAATAGGTCTCCCCAGAACAGTGTTTCTCCAGGGATATTTAAGGGGCATACAGTTCAGTCTAAGAGGACTCAGGTGTATCTCCCCTTTGTATTGCAGAATTTGTGAGTCTGCAGCTGCTAAACATTTGGGGTTTTGTTTGTTTGGTGGTTTGGGGTTTTTATGATGACTGAGAAAAGGATTCCACTAAAAGATGGAATAAATTATGTTTGTTCTGTGTGGAATATTTTTTGCCATCAGATTACAGTAAAATTTTTGAATAAACAGTATCCATTTGAGAAGTAACCAAGCTAGCAGGACTGTTTCCTTTGTGTACACACTAATCACCTATTTAATGTTAATTCATGGCAATACAGGAATTATTAATAGGAGGCTTTATAACCGTAGATGTCTAGGAGTACATGCATCCTCTGTGTGAACTACATGGTGCTGATCTGTGACTTGGGCAGTAGCCCAAAGGAATGGTAGTGTGAAGAACCAGATGTTGTTGAACTGTTGAGACAGTCAGTGATGCTGCCAGATACGATGCCTTTTATATCCTTGGAAATTGAAAAATTAAAAGATTCCCTAAAGAGAGGAAGCCCAGTTGAGCTGCTTGGAGTACAGGCACAAAGACTCCAGAAGAATTTTTGCACTATTGAGGAGGGCAGAATAATAAAATAGTGGGTTTTGAAAGCGGAGCTCTTTTGGATTAATAAGGGAAGCCTTTATGCAAAATATTACTGTAATTGCAGGCTCATTTTCTCATTGCCTTATCATGGGAGATCCATCCTCAATGGCATCTTTGTTTTTCTTACGATGGAAATAGAAAATAAGCAATTAAAGCAGACTTATTTAAATGAAAGGCTGTTTGGATGCCACAAATCTGAGCATTCAGCCATGTGCTTCTAGCTGAGATTGCTGGTAGTTTTTCTGTTACAAAAAAAAATGCTGCTGTGTGTACTTGCTTCGTAGTGTGGTCAGAGTACTGACAAGAGATGAATTCTCTCCTTTTGTTTCAACTGTAATCTTCTTTACTCTCTTCCTGCTTCTCACCCTAAAGCAGTCTCTTATGAATGTGAATGTAGAAATGAGAGGTTAATTACTTCCATTATGTTCTTGGGATCCTGGTTATACCAATGAATCATGTAATGAAAAGCTACAAAATCGGGTACTGGTAATTTCAAAAATAGATGGACTTTGCTCTGAATGTGTATCGGTTGACATTCTAGTAGTGAATAGTGTATTTCTCAAGCTTTATGAAAATGAAAAACAAATAGCTTGCTCCCTAGCTTATGGTCTAAGAGCCAGCTAGGCATGGGCAAGTCCACCGTTAATTTCCCAGAAGATACCCTAGGGAAAATCAGCAGACATCTTTTAAATAGCAATAAAGAAAAATATTTTCAAAAGGAAATGTCTTGGTTTTATCCTCTAATACTTACTCATAACAGCAACCTAATATTAGTGGAAGATTAATGTTATTCAGTCCTTTAAATGTCAACTCTTTATGGTGAACCAGCATAGATTTTGAGTTAAATCTTAAAGACTCTTGCTTTCCCGGGGGGGGGTTGTGTGTGTTACTTAATCTCCCTGGCCAGTGCAGAGGATGTTGTGATCTCCTCGTTAAAGACGTCACACTGAGAAGATTGTAGCAGAGGAATAAATAGAACAAGTGTTAGGAAGCCAAGCAGCTCATCTTGGTTGAACTAAAATGCACTCCGCACAAACTGGCTTCCCCATAGGTTTGTTTCTTCTAACTTTAAGTAAGATTCAGCTACCATTTTCAAAGTATCTAGCTAGATCATTGGGTGCTATTCTAAGTACATTTGCATCCTTTTCTGAAGTGTTGTTTTACCTATTTGTGCAACTAAGTAGCCAGTATTTTTTACAGTGGAGAGAGATGAGGACAGTGGCTCCCAAAGTGCAAAGAGGCTCAGAATTTCACAGGTGAGGGTCAGCAGGGGGCCTGAGCACTTAAAGTTGCGCTGTATCTGGGCTGGCTGTGTGCAGGCCCATTTCATTATCACAAATAGAGGATTTCCAACAAAACAAATATACACATTTCTGCATGGCATTTTGTGAAAGGAAGGATGGCAGCCTGATGTTTAGGAGTTCAACTACAGGTAGACAACAAAGTTTTAAAAGATTTCCCACTAAAATGTTAAACTGTCAGTGTTAGTGGATTGTGTAAAACCAACACAAGAATGAGTGAAAAATGAGTCCTTGCCCATTGTCAGCTGGATCTGATGAGGCTGGAACTACTGGAAACTTTTTCAAGCAAAGTTGGGAAAGTCTGCTGCTGGCACTTACTTCTCTTCTCCAGAAGTTTTTTTTATTCCAGGGCTGCACTCAGACTTTGTTCTGCTCTGACCTGGAGAGATTCCGAAAGAACGTAATGAAAAATGGAAACAAGGCAAGATGCAACAGGGTGGACACCTCCCCATAGTGGCTGTCTGCTTGCAGTCCCACTCTGGGAAGCTTCAATGCATGTGGAAACAGCTAATCCCACAGTACAGTTACATTCCAATGCAGTGTAGGGGAATATCTCAGTGTTACAGGTCCATTTGTCCATCCTTGTAATAGAGCTGGTCAGGTGGCATTCATTTTGGAAGAACTCTACCTAGCACAAAGGGTTTATTTTTAGTGTGTTAACCATCAGACTTGGCGTTTTCTCTGAAATTTAGATTAATGTCTCGACCGCCTGTATTCAAGGAGTCTGACTCTGAGAGTGCTGCTGGAATGAAGGTGGTACCAGACTGTTTGCACTTACTTAAGCAAAATATGTTTATATTGGTTCAGTTCTTAAGAGTCCTTTGGTCAGTAATCTCTGAATGTCATTCTGTACAACATGGGTGGTCACTTTGTACAAAATGGTGCCTGCCTGTCCCTGCCAGGAGTCAACGGCCACAGTGTTTGTCCTAAGACTTTGTCCTTTTGGATTAACTGCTGACTGTGTTTTGCAAAATTACTGCTACAGTTCCCAGAGCTGGCAGTTTTGAGGACAACTTGAATACATGAAAAAGTGCTGTGTTTCCACTCATTGCCTGGGCTCTCTTTTACGGCTGATGAAAATTTTTGGAAGGAAACTTTGTGTTTTAAAGGACGACAGAAACTGTATTAGGGGCACGTCTCCTTTGTAGAGTGGGGAGATTTTTTAACTTAGCTGTCTTTTTGTCTTAAATGAACAAAGAAACAAGGTGTGATATTAGGCATAACCTGTATACAGGCTTCATTGAAGTACTTTCAGCTCAAAGTACGCTTGAGCATCCAGAGTTAAAAAGGAAAGAGAAAAAGAAATTAAGCTTTTTCACAGGAACTCGGAGTTAATATGAACCAAGAAAGGAACAACTGCAGTATTTCCCCCCATGTCTCTCCTATTTTATATTTCCAATGTTTCTAAGTTGTCTTCATGAACAAGAATATCATTGATAAATTTCAGAGGTTTACTTGTTTTTCTAGCTAGAAGCGTTTTGCTTCTATTGTCAGAGCTAATACATCTATTTTTTGTTCTACTTGAATATGCCATTTTAGACCCTAAAAAGTACTCCTAATTCTGCAAGCAGTCATCTTTACTTCCTTCCTGCCCCCCGCTTCCATTAGTAATGCTTGGCAGTGATTCAGAACCACCCTGCTTTCTAGTTAGGGTGAGTGAGAAACCACCAAAAGCAAGAAAAACATGGAGTGAAGGGAGCCACTGGCACCCTCTTCATAGCCTGGTCACAGCAATCCGTGCTGCTGCATAGTCACTCCAAGTTAGAGTAAGAGTTTCCATTAGGCAGCAAGCACAGTTCCTGGCTGTCCAAAGAGAGAGGCAGGGCTGCCTATTGAAGCATGAGACTTGAAGCCAAACGCCTCCTGAGATGTCTTTCCTCTTCTCTTACTGATGCATTGTGTGGCTGTGGGGCAGGTCCTCATGCTTGTTTCCCGATCTCTACAATATGCAATGATTAAAAAGCTACTTTGAGAACATGATTTGAAGTTTTTGAAGCACAGCGTAGCACTAGGAGTTGTTAGTCACTGAGCTGTAGTGTATTCCCTGTTCAGTGGGACATCCTATCTTCTAGTTAAATTCAAGGATTTGTCTCCTGTCTGGGGTAGCCCAAGGTAGTGAGTGTGAAGCTGTGCAAACTGGAAGCACAGTGAAAGAGCTTGTGCCCAAGCTTCATCTCCCATCAATTTCCAATCTGCAGATCTGTTCTTAGAACTACATGATATATTAATACCTCTGGTAAATTATGTATTCTTATAAAACAGATGAATCTGATAAATCTGTGAATTGTCAGAAGTAGTCTCAATAGGCTAGTATGCTAGGGAGTTCTGCAAGGAGAGACATGAGGTGAAGGAGAAAAAAAGGGATTAACCATTAATGGGGGACAAAAGCACATAGTCACAACATAAGCACTGGCAGTGGGAAGTCATCTAGGCTTTTTATGTTGACAGTTGCTTATTTTACCAAGGGGACACTTTCAGCCTGAGATGTTGCTTGGAGTTCAGAGGATAGAGAAACTGAGCAGCAGGGGAGCCTGCTGATGCTCAGCTGTGCCGTTTTCAATAAACATCACTTAGCTCAATAGAGAAATTATTGCAGAGGCCTTCAAGGAACAAAGGCATCGACTGGCCACAGACAGTGCTGTATAAAACTGCCTTTTTAAAGCCCTTTAGGGTTTTTTTTCCCCCCACTCTCCACACAAGGCTACAGGTCACTCAAGTGAAACTACATGAAAACGCCAGCTAAGCAGCCATGTTTATCCCATTTTAGAATTTGGTCAAAGAAGTCTTTGTTCCTCTGCTCAGGTCTGTGCCCTGACAGCATGGGGAAGTGTGAAGATCCTTTTAGATGTGTAAAAAAACTCCATTCCTACAGTGTTGCAAAAATGTCATGAAATGAAGCCAAGCTTTCTTTCATAAGCAAGCCAATACAATGCGTGTTTTAAAACACTTGAATAACGGTATAAAATGAAGAGGCACGTCAGGGTTCAAAACACCTCATTTCATTAAAGCTGATTGTGTTGCATGACTGTCGTGACATCCTGCGTTTCAGCTCTGTACAGAACAATAGGCCAGAACAATTTACGGGGAGGTAAACTCCTTGGAGGGCTTCTGGTTACAACCTCATCTATGAAAATGAAGTTATTCACCAGAACCCCATGATAGATTATTTTCATGAAATTCCCTCTAGTTCACTTATTGCTGAGAACCTTGAAATATTATCATAATAGTTCAGCTGTGTAGAAATGATTGAATGTTCTGAAGCAGTTAGGAAGAAATGAAGTTGTTTCAAGCACTGAATCACTTCTAGCATTCACTTGCAGAAAGGGAAATTGTTTGATGTGCTACAATGAAAAAGTGGGCAAACTTATTCCAAATTGTTTTGGGTTTTAAAGCATTTAATTTAAGCATTCTGGATAAAAAATGTGTATCCAGCCAGATTTGAGTTGCAGGAATGTTCTCATAGCAATCCCTGGAGTGGCTTCTCGAGCTGTCCTGTGAGCTGCCTTACCTTTGATATGCGAGGCATCCTCTGTAAGGAGGTCCCAGTCTTCTATGCTTCAGTTCTGCTTTTTGTTTCCTTCATGTATGTGGTGTCTCCATTAGTTTTCCCCTTAGTTACATTCAGTTTTGTTCTTTCCACTGGGCTACAAGCAACACACTTTAAAATTGTGGTCTGATAAAGCCATAGGGATTTTAAAGGTCACATTCTTTTCTCAGATGAATACGTCATTCCCCTTGATTCACCTGCTGTTTCTGCAAATTCAGAGTATTACTGATGACATTAATTACGTTAATATTCAAAGGGTTCTTAGCATGAGCTCAAGCTTTTCTAACATGCTAATTTTTGAGATCCATTTAAAATGCAGGGAAGATGGGGAGGAGTTGAGTGTTATTGCACTGGAAAAGAGAAAATAATTTTCTTTGTGCAATTCGTGCTTCTGAGATGTCCTTGCAAGCAATGATGAGTTTTTCTAAGTTATTGATTGTTTTTCTACCTGGGATGTAAAGCAATCTCCAGATGTGATCGCACATTGTTTTTCCTGCTCAGG
>NW_008629085.1:21529-30239 GCF_000691845.1 Merops nubicus
TGTCAAGCTTATTCAGAGGAGCCAAAGAAAAGCCTGAAAAACATGGGCAGGAGAAAACAGCTTAAAACCACTGCCTTGCTTCAGCTTGCTTTTATTTTGGCAATGTTACCTGGTTCTAGGAACCATTTTAACATCTGTTTATAGAGGAAAAAAAACAGATCTCTAATAGTAGCAAACAAAGAGCTTCTATAAGTCTGGCACAGAAAGCAGCTTGCTCCCTCTACAACAGGAGAACCTGCCCCCATAAGCTGGTGATGTGTGTGTGTAGATTTGATTTGGAGCTCATTCCCACTTTAAACAACATTGTACTCTGTGTACAAGCGCATTTTATTTTGTGCTTTAGTCTTCTTTGATAGAGATCTCAAATCTTAGGGGTTTTTTTCAGCTTAGAAGTGGTTAGTCTTTTTAGGTTGAGCTTAGTTCCTAGAGAAGTGCCTAGCACGTGATCTGGAAGCATTGTCTACATGCCCTTTGCTGGTACATCAGGGTAACAGGGCAGTCTCCTCATCTGCTGCAGGCAGGAGCTGCTGGAGAACGTCACATTTCATGGCTTTTGTTTGAAGAAATCAAAGGTTGCTTGCAAATGCCTAAATTGGTTCCTATTGCTCAGCAGTGGCAAAAATTGCTGGAATTTTCAAGAATTAAGCTTCCACCAGGCTAGATTCATCTGGACAGAGAGATAAATCATAAAACAATAGCATCTACATCTGTCCCTAGTTCAGCTGTTTACAAACCACTGTAATTTATTCTTTTTTACCATTTTCCCTCCTGGTGACCCTTAGCTTCATCTCAGTAGGTCTGTAACTCTTTCCTTCAAAATCTACATACATCTGTTTCTTGATCCTTTGGTTTGAGGACGAGAGGAAAAGTCAGTGCAAAGGAAACCTGGCTTAGTTTGCAATGTTGCAGTGTGTTAGCCAGGCAAGAGAACACATTCTCCCACCCTGCCTGCCCAGGCTGGACATTTCTCTTGCTGAAGTCTAAAAGTTCTCCATCTTCATTGATTTTGTACAAGTACCTGCTTCTGTTAAGCCTGCTACAGCTGTCAACAATTCTGATTTAAATAGTTAAGATTTGGAGAGACTTACTCTAAATATTCACAGATAGTAAACTAATAAGAGTGAAAATTAAATGTAAACTCACTAAAAGCAAACCCTGTGTCATCTTCTGCTTTGTGATGTCACTAGGATGCTATGGAGTAGAGATGTGTGTTAACTGTTCATTTTGAATAAATTAATGAATAATAATTGTATTATTCAACCTAAACTCCTTGAAAGTCACAAGCGTTAAACTGGATAGTCTGCATAAAATTTTTATTAGCAAATTCTGGAGTGGTTTTGCTGCATTTCCAAGGTATGCTGAGTTAGATGGTTTCTGGATTTCTCTAGTGTGATTAATATCTCTGTGCAGCTGATCTGACTATGAATTGACCTATGCTGCATTTTTATTGCAGACTTTTGCAGCGTGCCTAAGCGTGGGCCCTGCTAAGAGAATATCTATTAAGAGGTTCAAGCACGAAATATTTTCATAGTGGGAACATAGCTCATCTTCGAAAGTTACCCAAGGTGCAGAGTGTCTTTGTTAAAGTTTTGCAGGGAGAATGCGACATACAGCAGTGAATACTGTAATTTAACAGGACCAACCTTAACTGCATAGCAGAAATTAGCTGAGATCTGCTTAATATAACATAAGGTAACAATATTAACTTCTGCCCTACTAGCATAATTTTCTATTACAACCAAGGTAAGGTGGACATGGTATTCAGTAATATGTGTGACTCTCTTTTCAAGCACAGGGCAAGAACAGCTTAATCCAGAACTGTCTGATGTTAGATGAAAATATGTGGAGATATGAGATCCATATAGACAGCAACTGCAAGCAAAGATGTAAGGGGGAAAGTGAAAAGGGAAATACAAACTATATGAGTATGTGATACCATGTTGATTTTTTTTTTTTGCTATGATGCTATAGATGTTAAACATATCCCTCTGATTACATAATTTGCTGTGAAATGACTTTGTTGATTGCTGAGGACTTTTGCTGCATTTTGTCACATGGTTTGCGTTAATCTGTGGATCTCCCTGGCTGCTGCTGTTCAATCTGTTCTGTGCAGGAGACGTAAAAGCAGGCTCTTTTACAGTGAGCACAGGAGTTTCAGGAGTGCTTTGAAACGATAATTGGCTTCCTTCCATTTGAGGATTTAACAGAGCACCTTTCCCATGCCCAGCACCTCCCAGCATCTGGAGAAGCACAGTAACCCATATCTCGTGTGTCACTCCAGGAAAGCTGGTTTAGAAGAGTGGACTTTTGAAAAATACCTGCTCCTATGAGAGCTGTTGTAGCACACTTTCTAATCTGGAACCCAAGAGAGTGTGCTGCTGTCTGAGAGCAGAAGCTGACAGTGCTATACCCCAAGGCTCCAGTAGTGTTTGAGGAATATCTAGTTTGTGTGTTTGTTTTGGTACTTCTGTTACTGAACAGAACGGATGGACTCTCGTTCAGTTTCTTCAGATACGATTTTGCACTGAATTTCAGCCTCAGGCTAGGAGGAAAGACTCCTTTTCTCTTAGCACATATATGTACTTGTGGTTTATTAAACAAAGACAGCAGCATTTCTCTTGAGCCTGAACAGAGTGAACTGAAGGACCTGATTCAGCTGAATGGCCATGCTCATGTTTAAATTTAAGCACACGATTAAGAGTTATGTGGAAGAGGGATTTGGGAGTTGTAATAAAAAGTGAGATTAGAGATTGGAGAGATTAGAGGACAAATGGCCTGAGTGGAGTAGAAGCATAAGGCCATTTGGGTGGTCTACATGGTAATCCAGTGGCTTGGTAGTTACTTCGTGTCAATTATTTTAGTCCTTACTCCTCAGATGGCATTAAAACAACTGAGATGCAAATATTTTCTGGGAAAATATGTCTGCTAAAAATATAAGCCCTAAAGATTGATCTTTACTTACCTGTAACATTCTTTAAAGTAACATGCTTCCCCATGTCACGACTGCCTGGTTGTGGCTTCTTTTCATGACAGTGGGAAATCAGAAATGAAAGTTGATCAGTCCAGAGCAGCTTTTTTGGGTCTGCGGCAGAGATGCAAGTCTGAATTGTTCAGGGCTTTCAACTCCACCTTCTCTCTGTCATTTATCCCCATAGGCCACTTCTTATTAACACATAATTGTTGAGATCCCGTTTGCATCTGGCATGTGGTGAGTTGTTTTTAATGTTGCATTTTATGTACAAAAAGAGCTGCAAAGATGATGAAAGACTTTCCCTTCTAGGAGCGGTTGTGAACCACTTGCTTGTTAAGCTTGCTTTTATTATGAAAGATAAGAGTGCAGCAGTTCCTAACATTTTAGAAAGGTGCAGACAGCAAAGAATAAAATGAAAAATGGACTATTTTAACGGTAGAAATGACACTTATTGTTTGCTGCAGCCTTTGAGATATTCAAGAAGTGCTAAACAACATACAAATAAGAGTCAGGGAGATTGGGCTGAACTTCTTTAACTATTTTAATGATTAATTTTTGTGTGTACTCATTCTCTTCCTTCAAGGTTATTAATTACCAGTGTGTTAATACATGCACATCTTTTGCAATGCTAAAGCACTTTAAGATAAGCATGTATATTTTGATTCATTCAAACAAAATGATCTCTATGACAGATACAAAAAAGAAAATTTCTTTTCTGAGATCAGATGCATTTGAGACAACAAAACTTGGATTTAGAGAGGCACATACCATTTCCCTTCATCAGGCTAAGCAAAGTAGGTCTGTGAGGAAGCTAATTCATGTCATGTATATAAAGCAAGTCAAATTCCAGCTACTACAAAGCTTTTATGTAAGACTTTGCTGACCCAATAGGTGGTGGAATATAAATAGATCAACAGTACACCCTTCGTTCTGCTATTCCATCTAATCCTTCCTTGCCTTCAGGATTGAAGAGCATTTGATCTATCGAGTTTTAAATCAGACATTGTTTCCTACAGAAACAATGAGAATGAAAATCTAATGATGTTAGTGTGTTCTTGTGATTTTAAAATGAGAAACTGAATGAAGAATATACTAGTCTTCCTCCTTTTTTTCCATATATATTAACTTCCCAAAGCTGTAACTGCCTGGCTCTCTACTTGCTCTCCTTAGCTACTCCTGCCAGGTGGCTTGACATGAGCCTCTTCAAAAAGAGTAATTGTGTTAAACCTATATTAATTTACTTTCTCCTTTTCAGTAATACTTAAAATGCCCTCTTCATCCTGCCTGCAGGTCTCCACTGCTGCTTGGAAGATGGAGCACTTTTTATTTTTAGTAACAATATCTCTCATGCTGGGATGGAAGAATCTTAAACCAATTAAACACATTAGAAGATAACAGGGTGTGTGGGTTTGGTGCAAGATCTCTGTTTTCTTCGCTCTGGGGTATGTCCTAGTACCAGCCTTTCTATCCAAGATGACAGAAATAGTGTGATAAGCTGCTAACTAGGTAAGCAGTACAGCTGCTGCTTTGTCAGGTATTCCCTTGCCAAAAAAAAATCACTTGTGATGGCCTTTGCCTTTTTTTTTTTTTTAATTCCATTAGAGTTGAGTTTTATAAATTACCTCAGTTTTGACTTAGGAAATTTTTTTCAGATGCATATTTCTTTTTAAATTTTTTTTTTTTTAAGATTGAATCTCTTGAACATTAATTGCTTTTTCCAAGAGAAGAGGATTGTGTACATGCACTTTTAAGATATGATGCTCTGTCTCCCTTTCAGTAATGCTCAGATACTGGGGAAAAAAAAAAATCTTGTGAACTGGCTAGAATATTCTGATCCCTTAAATGGGATCCACATAAAAATATGTCTGGATCCACACAATTTAACTCTGTATATACACTCTGAATAGCAAGTTAATTACATTTTTTTATATGCAGAAGTTGGAAAAGCTTGTCCTGAAACTGCACATGTATGTGCCTAGTCTAGAAAGCCTTTGGCTGCACTGATACTAAACCTCAATTCGTTTGATATTGAATTCACATGGGTTAGCAATGTTCAGATAGTTTAAATACAAGTTATTTTCTAGGAACTGTAGCGTGAATTGCTGACCTGTGCGCTCTCATCAGCAGGGATATACCATTGAGGTTTTTATTTATTCCTCATCTTTAGTTTGACAGTCACAATACAAAGCACACTGCATGGATTTACTCTTACAGTCAAAAATCAATACAGAATAGCTCTTTATAGAAGTCTGACACCCCAAATGTTAACTTATCTAGCATTGTTGAGCATGGCAGTATAACTTGAATCATTTCTCTTGGACTGGGTGGAGAGATAAAGCCCTAAAAGGAGAAGTGACAGAGGTCAGTAGTCTACAGTAGTCTTTTCTCTCACCAGAAATAATAGATCCCTTTCACTCTATAACTATGTATTTCAAGTAAGGATAATAATTAATCTGTGAGGCTACATATACTCTTTGAAGGACACTTCTAATGTAATACTTTTGAAAATGGTAAATGTGATTTCAGAGTACTCCAAAAATTGATAAGAGGGACAGGAAAGTAAGTCAAGGCAAGGAAAAAGGAAGATAGTCCATTGATTAGAGTACTGGTGTAGCACAGACCTGGACCGGTTCCTGTGCAGTGCTGGGTTTGCTGTTCTGGTTAGTGTTTCATCTCCCGGGCAGAGGAACTTGTCTACTGCTCAGTTTGGCATGACACAGCCTATGGCTAGACCTGGAAGCTCATAACTCCTGCTGATACCGATAGTCCACAAATAGCAAGCAAATACTTCTGAAAGGGATAATTTTTTTCAAGATAATACCAGGTTTTGATAATCAGGTGCCCAATTTACTGAATTACTGTCCATCTAATAGTCGAAAGCATCACAGGGTGTTGTGAAGACAAATGGATTTGTCAGTGAGATGCTCAGACCATCCCATTTGTTATTTTTCCCTCCTGCATGGCATTGATAGATTGCACACTGCTTTCTATGCAAATAGCTTCACCTTGGCAAGTTTGTATCATCGTCTGTGGAGAAATGTATCAAAAAAGGCGGATTTTTTTGGACATTTTAAATTGCAGTTGAGGCAGTTCCGTCCTGCAAGTTATGTTCACTGGGGACTTCGGGTCTTCCCAACAGTACTACATGAAGTGCCCAACCCTGCTGCAGGTGCTGCTGCTCATGTTCTCTCTCTGACTTGCCTGCCTGCAGCCCCCACCTCCCTTAGTTTCCTAGCTGGGGAGAGACCTCCTGAGGGAGCTTCCTGCCACGATACGGAGTTGCATATGGGGCCTTCCAAGGATGTTGCTTTCCATCTTCTCCCCCTTTCACTTCTGCCTTAGTCCCAGAGCAAGTGGTAGATATTGTGTTTTAGAACAGGTCTACAAGGACATGGGCAGGATGCCCTGTGCTCCAAGTTGTTGCTAAATTTTGGAAGCTGTAAGGTTATGCCTGTGTAAACAGACCTTGTGTACACTTTCCTGCATTTCTCCTCCCTCTTGCCCTTTCAGGGGGACATGGAAAGTCTGGCTGGCCTTCAGGAAGGGAAAGGCTCCTCACATCTGTGCTGAAGCAGCCACCTTCCCTTCCCTCCTTCACACACAATTCTAAAGCAAATGTTAGCCTGGAATGCAAAATTCCCTAAAGCATCTGTTTCTTCCTTGGAGCTCTGGAAAAATTTGATCAATGTGACAAGTTTGCATGAGTCAGCCTGGAAACTATGTTAGAGGATGAGTTCAAAAACGCATCTCTCTGACAGCTCCTGTTTATGCCTACATCAAGTTCCATATGCATTGGTTTGTGGCCTTACCTCACAGGTCCGGCTCTGTTCGGGCTGCTTGTGTTTACGCTGGACATGACTCCTCGGAGCCGGGCTGGTGAGCTGTGGAGCAGGAGGCTGCCACAGGGCCTCGGGCTTCCTGACACCTCTGTCCCTGTCCAAGGTGGCATCAGGCAGGTGTGGGGGCTCCTTGTTCTGCTGTGTTGGTGTAAGTTACGTTACAGGAGAGATTTTTCAAAGGTGTGCTGTATTTCACAGTTGTGTGTAACTTCAGTGACCGATTCACTGATCTGGGCCTTTTGAAAGCTGGCACAGCCTCACTTGCTGAGAGTGAGAAGAGAGGATCTCTCTTTGCTCAGCACTCAGCAGCTAAAGAATTCCCACGAGTGGCAGTTGCCAGGTCAACAGCAATAGAATAACCCTTGATACTAATATTTTGTAAAGTAGGAAAACAAGCTCCATCGGGTGTTATTCTCTTTCTAATGCTACATAGGAAGCACTTCTTTTTCTAGCATTTCTCAACGGCTGACGAACAGCAATTGTTTTTGTCAAATTATCTGTTATTGTTAGCAATTCTCTTGCTTCTCTGCAGCACAGTGTCATTGCCTTTATCCTTTAGAAGTGATGGAAAATGATAAATGATTAACAAGCTTCAGTCTAAAGAGAAAACTAAAACTGTGACTATACAACTCTTGTTGCATTCATTCTAGTCAGGAATTGGTTTGTTCATTTATTTTCTGGGAAAAACCCTCTTTTGCTTGGCCTCCAGAGAATCAGAAAATGTGATTGAAACTCAGCTGGAGTAGCCTATTTCAGGGCTTAGCAAAGAATACTAAAGTACATAAAGAATACATTTAGAGATGTAGGTAGCTTTTTTCCTTAATTACTTCCCAATCAGAAATTGGATGAACCTTCGGGATGCAGAAACAGGGAAAATCCTCTGGCAAGGAACAGAAGATCTGTCTGTCCCTGGAGTGGAGCACGAAGGTACTGTGTGGCCTTACTGTGCATTTTGGGGCTGGGTGATGCTGCGTGCCTAGGTCACCAGAGTTGGGGGCATACCCCTGCTTTGATGTCCTGGCTGTGACTTTACACCTTCAGAAGCTTCCACCAGAATAACTTGGAGACATGTGGAGAAGAGTGGGAGTGGATCGGTGGCTGGCAAAGGGCACAAGTTAAACAATGCTTAGCAGGGAGCTCAGCTAGGTAAGGAACAAGTGGCTGACCTTCTCTAGGTTGAGTGTTAGTTCCAAAATTAAAAGTACAAAAAGATACTGACTTTTCTCAGTATAACAACAGGGTTCAGTCAAGGTAGGGGTCAAATGGAGAACCAGTGGTAAAGAAACACACACAGTTATTACCTTGCCTGGCCACAACGGTCCTAATACTGTCCTGCACTACATGCGAACTCTGCTTTAAAATGGCATTCATGGCACATTTTTTCTGCTCTCCTGTCCCTCTGTCATTGCGAGGAAGGCCTGTTGCCCTCCCACTTATGTCCTTGCCAAGTAGCAGGGGACTTCATTGTCCCTTACTCTTGCCTGCTTGTGACAAAGCACTGTGATAGGTAAGACCCTTTGCCAACAGCTTTGGTTTGGCACTGTGAAGAGTCTGACTTCACTGAATTAATTTTGAAGGCTTTTCTATTACATCAGTACCACAGCCAATCTCCAGTAAGTGGAGTGAACTTGGCCATTCAATTATGCCAGTCTTTTCCTGACCACTTGCCCAATATAGAATGATATTATCATTAACAGGCAGAGCAGCAGCCAAACTCCTCCCTCCACTCCCACATCACACACCAGAGACCCAAAGTGCCAGGCAGCCAGAGGGAGGAACAAGTCAATGCACTCACCCACTGCAGTGGATGTGAAGAAGGAAGCAAAGCAGGCAAGGAGCCAAGCCATGGGCAATGGTAGCAGTCGGGCCATGAGCCCAGTTATACAGCAGGGGCCCTGAG
>NW_008629085.1:30390-39623 GCF_000691845.1 Merops nubicus
GGGGGCACCTGGTGGTGATCTCCTGATCAGTTCCCACCCAAGGCTGGCCAGAGCCTGGGTGAAAACCAATCAGGAGGGTCCTGGTTTTGGACATCATCCATCTGCCAACTCTCATTCAGGGCTGGGGGTTTAACCCCAGCACTTCAGCTGGTGACAGTAGTCTATTTTTGGTTAAATGTCAAGGACTGAGTTCTGCCTGGCACTACTAAGACTTACCTCTCCCACAAACTGGCAAATCTGTTCTGAAGGAGGCAACCAGCATATAAAGATCCTCCTCTGCCCAGAGGGCATAGAGAAGATCTGTGGCAAAGCACTGTGAGTCCAGTCATCTTCCAGCAGTATACCTGATTTCAAAGCTGGCTGAAAAGAGAAACAAGTTGCCTTCTACTCATTTGGTCCCCAAGCAACATCCATCTGCTTTATGATAAGCTTCATTAATAGGGCCAGTAGTAGGTTGTCTCATCTTAAGAGGGGCCTGGTGGGCAGGCATAGAGGATGCAGGTCAGAGCTAGAGGAGAGCAAAGCTCTGACTCAGTGATTACTAAGAGCATTTTCCAAGCTTTGTCTCCTTCAGCCTTGCTAACCTGTGCTCCCCTTCTCATGCCAGTGCTAACAATAACCAGTTCTGCCAATAGGCCTTGACAGATACTTGCTCATGCCTATCCTACCAGATACCTATATTAAAGAAAAACATTCCGGCACCTTCGTATCTAACTGTAGGGAAGTTGATACACAGCTTTCAAAAGAAATGTGTTAATTCATCAGTTTAGCACTAAATTTCTTACACTGTGGTTTAGTGATGCTTGGCCTTCTTGAAATAACTCTGTAAGAGGAGACTGAGGAGAAATGAGCAATCAGGGTTTAGAAAGCAGAAAAAAATCAGTCAAAAATATTTCCAGTCTTCCCAGAATTTGTGCTGCAAAAAGCTTCTCCTTGGACACATGGCTACTCTTTGAATCCTCTCCACTCTGTCTCACCAGGCCGTTGCACCACCACAGCTCAGGGCGGAAAGATGTGCCAGAGGACAGAGAGGACAGCTGGAGCTGGGCCTCACGAGGGGCTCCTGTGTTGCCCCATTTCCCTCATGCCATCTTTCTACTTTGGCAAATCATGTCACCTCACTGAGTCTCAGATTCTCCTCACATATAAAGGAGGCACCTTCACCTTCATCAGAAGAGCTTGAGAGTTAATTAAAACCTACTCTGGCATGAGATCAATGCCCATTGTACAAGGAGTTGTTAAGACCGTATCTGGTGTGCAAACTGGAACAGGTGCCGAGAAGAGCTGTTAGGAGAAGCCACTGAAAAGGTTATGAATGGGAAGATGGTCTTCCTTAGGAGAGGAGAAAAGCTGTTCTTGTATGGCTTAGCAAGAAAAGAAGGCTGAGGTGGATAGATTATTTTCAGTAAATAGGCTAAGAAAGGGGAGAGGTACCCAACAAAGCAGGACGAACTGACTATGAATTAAAAGAAGGTTTGGTTCTGGTACAGGTACTGCAACAGAAACAGTGAGGGCACACAGTCAGAATAACTGTTTTAAAATGGAGACCATGGCTTTCTCCAAGTCATTATATAGTGCTTGTGTGTGTGTGTTCTGTGGCCACTCAGGGCAACTCACAGCCTAGACAAAGCAAAGAATGAAATATATAGCAGAGTGAATAAAATGTATTTCCTTTAAACAGGACTTCTATTTGTGTTTAAAAAGGATTTAAGTAGATTTCTTTAAAACATGAACTCTTTAAGTTGCAAATCATGATACTGTATTACTACCTAATCTTACTATTGCCAATTAGATTAAATAAAAACAATATTAATGTAGTATTGGATTGCTGTCAAAGTCTTTACATTAAACTGCTGAAAATAGTGAAAATCACAGCCTGAGCACCGGAAATTCTGGAAAACCACCTAAATCAGCTTTCGAGAGCAGGAGCTTTTCTGTGTACCCAGCAGGCTCAATTCAGCAACAGTGCATTCAAATCTGTAAAATCTGAGTTCTAAAATCTGAGCAAATCTTGGAGTAAGCTGCTGAAGTGTAGCGCTTGTAGAATCCCCAGTGTTGTTTCCAGTTACCACAACCAGCTTTCACTCAGGAAATACAAATAATCCTTTCATTATCTTAAAAAAAAAACATGTAGTTTGTAATCTAAAATAAGTTTGGCTCAGATAGCTTGCTTTCTTACACGTCCCAATTATTTAAGATAGTTTTATTGAACTATAGGAAAGCCTAATGACATGGATATTTAATTGGGTTTCAGTTTCTAACTAAGCACAGCTGGACCCAAAAGAACTTGCTTAGTAAATAGGAAATGTGTCATTCATTCATCACTTTCTAATCTAATGATAATTAAGTATCTCATTATATGTGTGTTAGCTATATAGGTGCTTAAATAAATGTGCAGATATAATATATCCTTTAGTTAACAAAAAACAATAGTCAGTTTAGGATGAAGTTGATGCTTACCTGCATTTCAGCATGTTTCAAAATGGACCTAACTGATGAGAGTCAAACTTCTTTCTCTTCTCTGTCTTTTTAATGCAAAGAGGTATAAAAGTAAAATGAGTTCAGAATAGATAATTTCTATTAAACTTTTCTACTTGATGGTATAAATATCAATTAAAATCTCTTAGATCAGGGGTTTAAAGACTACACAGTCCTACTTTTATTAGAAGTAACCTTTTCTTTTGTAGTTTTACAGTATCAAACCAAAGCATTCTCATCAGTCTGTCTTGGGGATGAAAGAAGTGTAATTACTAAATTGCAGGATAGTTTTAACAAAGTCATTTCACTCTTAACTGCAAAGGGATGTTTATTCACAACAGGCTGTAGTCTGGACTTGTGAGAGCAGTAAAGGATGGTGCCATGCAGATTTCTAGTTAAAAAAAAAAGAAATAATAACACTGATTAGAGAGCTTTTACATTTAAAATTCTTCTCTTACACTTTAAACTTTCTTTTTCACCTTCTTTTTTTCCTTTTTTAAAAAAGCATAGGCCACGTCCTTCTCCGTGGGATGGGATAGTAGCTTAGATTCCCTGACTCTCCAGCTCTCTAAGGTGGTTTCATATCAAGGTCCTACCTGTTAAACTGTTCTACATCAGGTGGATTTGCCTGGGGTTTGTAGACTCTTCCTTGTATCAAAGAGCAGCCTGCTGTCTGCTCGTGGATGCTTTGATACGCTGTCTGTTTAGGAATAATTTGGCTCACAAAGCAGATGCCATCTGTATTCCCTCCACTCGTTATTTCTAATAAATTCACATGAAACATTTTCCAGTGCGCAGGAAGGATTATGTACAATCACACCACTGAAGTATGATGGGCTTGGGAGATTTTTAGTATATTGACTCCCCCCCTGTATTCTCCTCATTACAACCTTTCAGGATATTAATCAGCACTCCCAAACTGTCCCTTCTCTTACTCCTCCACCTCTAAAAAAAGTCTCATGAAGTATCTACCAGGTACAGTTTGCCACTTGCTGTTAGTGTCTTCATCTACTGCAGGAACCCTGAGACCCTGGACTGGTAAATTACTTTCTATGAAACTCTGGTTTGGTACTGACTTTACTGCCTGTGGGTCTCAATATTTAGGGAACAGACATTTTGTGTACTTTTACAGGATGACTTAGGAGCTATGTGAGATGGCTGAAACAGTGCTGCTGGGCTGAGAAAATAGTTGCTTGTGTTTTGCTGGGGATACACAGTCTGAGAGGGAAGGAGAAGTGAGAAGGGCTAACACATTTGGTGTACTGAGCAGCCCTTCGGTGGCTTGTGGTCTTCAGCATACTTCCTAAAGTAAAACTTTAAGTTGCATCTCATATTTTGACTTGAAGAATTGTGGAGTTTAGTAAAAACTAACAGCTTAGATCTCTGAGAGATCAGAGCTGCATCCCTGGTTCTATCACAAGTTTAATTCCTGGCTCTGGCCAAGGTTCTTAACCTATTTGCATCTTGGATTTCACTCCTACAAATGTGAAAACAAAGTCCTTTGTGTTTGCATTTCTCCTGCTGTTAGGATCTTGTACCAACACTAATCATTATTTCAAAGTATATTATAACGGCACCTGAAGCAGCTTGGTTTGTTTTACTGTGTCCAACTAATGCTTCTTTATCTGTTTCACAGCTCGAGTTCCTAAAAAAATCCTGAAATGCAAAGCAGTCTCTCGGGAGTTAAACTTTTCCTCAGCAGAACAAATGGAAAAATTCCGACTGGAACAGAAAGTTTATTTCAAAGGGCAGTGTCTAGAAGGTACTGTGTGCAGTCCTGCTGCAGAGCAGGGAGTGACCCCCAGTCCCATGGGGATTAGAGAGACTAAAATGGGTTGAATGTGGCATTTTTAATTTTTCAGAGTAGCACTGAAGCACTCATCTTGTCAGGACTAATGGGCCACAGTATTAGGGATAGCATTTCATAAGTGTATTAACACTTCGTTATGTAAGCAAAAAATCTGGGTAATCGTGCTCCAGGGCATAAATCCACCACAGGCTGCCTGAGGCAGGGAAACAGGTTATTTTAGAGTCACCCGTGGTGGGGATTCATGCATCTTCCTCAGAAGCACCTAGTGCTGGCCACCACCAGACTGCAGGCCAGACCGGAGGAGCCTCTGGTTTTCTTTGGTTACAGCAGTGCCACAGGGAATTGTCCGTGTGACTCCACAGCTGCACGTTTGATCTCCCTCACTGCAGTATTACTCTTAATCTAGGATGGAGGAGAGGGAGATAAAACATTGAGCTTCTTGTCTTTTGGGCAACCAGTTCTACACCTAGACCCTACTGGAGCCGGGGGATGCCTGCAAGAGGGGGAGTGTGGTTTCCCCGTTCCCAGTTAGGTGTGATGAGATTTCCACTGGATGCTAAGGAAGTGGTGTGACTTTATCGTTACCATCAGCTATTTTAGAAAGGGAGTATCTGCTTTAAGAGGAGGGCAGGGTTCAGTGCAGTTTAAGCTGTACAAAGTAATTTAAATGGAAAATGTTGGCAGCAGAGCAGGACAGTTTAGGGAGTTCCCCAGCCTGTCGGGTGAAAAGCAAAAGGACCATTTGTGGATTTTAACTTCTTTCAAATGCCTCTGGATCTTCTTTTTTACTTTGCAGAATGGTTCTTTGAATTCGGTTTTGTGATTCCTAACTCCACAAACACTTGGCAGTCCTTGATAGAGGCAGCACCTGAATCACAGATGATGCCAGCTAACGTTTTAACGTGAGTGCCTTGGGCTTACAGAATCTGAGAGCAGGCAGAGGAAAAGCAATGTGTGGCATTTCCTCGGGGGCCACAGTGGGAACCAGGAGAGGGAGCTGCTACCAGCTGCATCACCTTCGCTACTGTTAGCTGTTGAGAGATAAAAGGGGCTAAGCCAACCTCATTACCTGCTTTCCCATAGGTCCAATTTGCATTAATATAGAAATAAAAGATCGGAGAAAGTGGAACTGATCCTTTATTAGAGTTGCTTAATTTTTTGAAAGGTGAGCCATGAAATGATTTTAAACTGTTTTGCAGCTTAATACTCCTTACATCCAGAAAAAAAAAAAAAAGTAGAGGTGTTTGGGCCCTTTTCAAATCTGACTGTTGATCGTTGACACTTGTCCAAGGCAGTTGTTTTTATGCAATGTATCACACACAAGAGCTGCTCTAGAGTTTGTTTCATTGCTGCACCATTTTGCCAAGCTTTGTGCCTTTTAAATCGGATTCTAAGGTATGCATTCAGTTATTTAGCATTGTATCTGGGGATAAAACACCCTTAACAGGTAGGAAACAGTCATTTTACAGTCACCTGTAATGGAATTCACACACCTTCCTCAGAAACATCCAGTCCTGGCCACTGTTTGTACATTGACTTCTGAGTAAGTCAGCACTCCCCAGGCCTTGGGTCAGAGTAATGTGTGCTGGGCGTTGCTCTGAGTGTGGGCAGCGAGTCTCAGGCTGTGGTGGGATGACAGAAAAGGCCCCTGGGAAGCTGTAATCACCGACAAAAAGCCACCCTCCCTGCAGTGCTAGATGGGTGCTGGCAAGTGCACGAGGAGCACATTGCCAGCAGAGACAGAAGGGGATGGGAATCCTGCTGCCAGCAAGAGGCAGACAGGGAGCAGCCAGTCCCACCGCAAGGTCACTGTGTCCTCTGGAAGACCTCCCTCTCCAGCGTTTTCCCTCTCGTTCCCTGTCTGGAGGAAAGCCAGTTGCATAAAGAAGGCCCCAGGATGGGAACTACCATCAGTGATTTCTATTCATAGCACGCTTCAAAGAGAGAGTGGACTCAGAAGAGAGTGTTTGAATAGTGCTCCCTAGCACAGTCTGCTCAGAACCCCCTAAGTGCTACACATGTCCTTGGCTCCCAGAGCTGGTGGCTTTCAGTCAAGACATGAGGAGCCAGATTTGGGAAGCAGAGTAAAGAAACAAAGACATCTGACAAGTTGGCCCATCTCATGGAATCAAGGCATTTTCAGGACTGGGAGTTGTGACCGTTCGGTTCTCAAGTGACCTGGAAGATTTTTCCAATGTCCCATTCTTTCCCTGGAGTCTGTCTACTTGTTGTGGGCAGCCCAAATCTCTCTTGTATTCATAGAAGTGTCGTAAAGCTGTTCTTGAGGCTTTTCATTAGATTCACCACCCCAAAGAAATCAGCTCTTCTTCAGCTACCAAGACTTGGGGAGCCCCTCACTTTCTGATATTCCAAAAGACCTCACGTTTGCCTCAGTGTTTCCATAGCAGAAGAGAATGGAGGTGCTCTATTTGGTGCTAACCAAGGCACTCTACAGAAAGGATTCCCAGGATGACTGAGAACATTCCCTAACATCTGAATTCAGGCATTGTCCATGCCACAGCAAAAATCTTACACCCTTGCCAGGTTCAGCTTTGCCAGTGTCACAGATACCAAGAGCCACAGCAGGGGTGGAACTGCTGCTTTGGTTTTCAAGAGCCAGATTATTTAGACATTGTCAGATCACATTGCTCAGGTGTCCAGGTGCTGTAATGGCCCCAAAGGTCTTACTTTTGTCTACCAAAATCTCAAAGTCAGACAGTTAAATCATCAGAGCTTTTGTCACACCCACATCTACATTTCCATTGTAGTTTGTATAAAATATGCTTGTGTGTTTGCATGTAAGCACTTCTTGACGGAAATGCCATGTGAAGTTGGTTGAAGTAGCTTGCTCAGCATTAGAGGACAGAGATGGGGAATAAAAAAAGAATTCCCATCGGCCTTCACAATTCACTTCAAGAGAGAGGAGCCTGAAGGTGCTGGGACTGCTCATTTATTTTTAGCCACAGAAGTTGGCTGTTTGTGAGCAGCCCCTGCAGCCTGGGGGGTACTGTGCCCAGAACAGGAAGGGCAAGGGCGGGTGGGGGAACTGCTCCACAGAGGAAAGGGGTGGGGGGAGATCCTTAGGCCCTGGTGGCCCTCAATCAGCCACGGTGCTCACTTCACACTGTGCCAAGCCAGAGCTCACGTGAGGTATCAGCCCAGGCTTGTCAGGGCACTGAGAGGAGCAGCCCTTTTCTGCTGTTTGTGCACTTTTCTAATGCTGCCTCTTTCTCCTCTTCTCCTTCCACAGTGGTAATGTTATTATAGAAACCAAATTCTATGATGACGACCTTCTCGTAAGCACTTCCAGAGTGAGACTTTTCTACGTTTGAGATGGGGCTTTTTGGAGCTGTTTTAGTTTTCCTCCATACAGTTCTTGGTGCAGAACCCCCCGACTATCCAGTGGAAGACACTCCTGTAGGCGGTGACCCTGGGGACCAGCTCAACGTGGGTTGTGACCTTTGCCCATCAGTTATTTTACTTTCTCCTTTGACAAGACCAGACCAAACCCTCAGAGACCACGACCATCTGCTCAGCAGTGCACTGGGGAGTAGAGGCTGTCTCTGAGCATGGGCAAACGATGGTCATGCAGAACCAATACTGTAAATTGTTAGTCTCATCCTTTGTACATCTCTGGATCTGGTGTGACTTCCTATTTCCACTCACACCAAACTCTCGATACATTTCATTTTTGGGAGATTAAGTTAACCTTTTGTTTTTCTCATGTTGTAGGTTTTTATCCTTTCACTGGATTTCTGTGTAATTGGCCCACGCGTGCTCTTACCCTGAAATTGTAAAATAGACTGTGATATCACCTAATGTAATTAAAACAAATTTCTCAATTAAAACATTCCTACCGTCCAAAGAAGGGAAGAAATATTAGGTCTGTGCATTCTCCTTTCTGTCATAAAGTCACCTCACAGCAGGCACAGACTCCTGTCTCTCCTGCCAGCAGCAGAACAGGGCTGGCCATGGCCCTGCTTCTTCCACAGCCCCCACAGCCTTCCAAAATGTCTCTTCCCACGGCTGGCCACGCAGGTGAGGTTTCCTGACTGCTCTGACCAGGGTTTCCTTTTGGCCTCATGTCTCTCTTTTAGCACCTCGAGGCATTTTGTCATGTTTGATGAGGTTTCTCAAGCATCCTTGCATGTTCTTCTGCCTTTCCAAGTTCCTGGGGAAACTCAGATACCCCCAAAAACCCCTGCTCCCCTGAGCACCAGTCCTGTGCTGGGCTGAGCTCCATGAAGCACCACTGTGGCTGCAGTTCCTGGTACCAACAATGCCATGCTGGCAATTTTGCTACAACAGGTTTCCTTGAACCCTAGTGCCACTCGTTCCACTTGTTTAGACTTGGCTCTAGCACATGTAAATCTGGGAAGGGGGCATCTCCAGCTTCTGCTCTTAAACATCACTGGCAGCTCTATGATCGCTCGGCACCTTGGTTGGCCTGTCCTGAAGCTGGGCTTGAGATTCTCAGAGTGTCACAGGGAAATGAAATGCATCATTTCCACCCCTGAATTCAGCCACTGGGTGTAGATGGGAGAGGTACAGCATCATTTGTTTTAGGTGAGCTGAAGCTGGACCATTAATCCCAAAGAGAAGAGCATTACCTGTTGCAGGGGCTTCTTCACGAGACCTCACTGATAGGTTTCACCTTGCTGGACTTGCTGGGCAGAGTCTTCTCAGCAGCGTGACCTGTCCTAGGCCACCCTTTATACGCAGATCAACCAAAGCTGCCTTCGACATGAGCAACACCCAGTGAGGTGACCTCCGTCACAGAGGAGAGAAGTGTCCAAAAAGGAAAAATTGACAAGGTCGAGGATCTTGAGAGCAGGTACTAGGGCGTGTTCTAGGAGAGATGCTTTGCTAGACACACACAGGCGCTGTCTAGTAGAGGCAGGGAGAAGGCGCCTCCCGCTGCCTCCGGAGCCCCTTCCCTCCCCTG
>NW_008629086.1:0-2848 GCF_000691845.1 Merops nubicus
CGCCGGTGCCTGCAGCACTGCCCCCGGCGGTCTGCTTCACACGGGAGCACCCAACGTGACTGATGGGTGGGAGGATATAAAGGGAACGCCTGAATTAAGCAGCTCCCCCGGGAAGCTGCTAGGGAGGCGGTGCTGTCGCTGCAGGCTGCCTCCCCGGTGATGCAGGGTGTCCAGAAGCACACCGTGTCCCACTGAACCCCCCGTTACGCTGCCGCCAGCGCCCCGCCCGAGGAGGGCTCGCCAGGGCTCCCCGGGAGGAGGCACGGCACACACACGGAGCTTTGTGTGTGCCCCTCACCCACCGCTGCCCCCCCGGGCAGCCAGTCTGGCCATTTTGGCTACAGAAAATCCCAAACCTCCTTGATGTGTTGATAGATTTGGCTATTTTTGCAGGTTGCTTTGCCAACTCTCAATTAAAATTAACAGAGAAGAGGAGGCTTTCTGCCTCGGCGTGTGTGTCACGAGCCACACAATGCAGAGCTTGCAGGACCGTGCCGGTGCCGCGTGGGTGCCGGTGTGGCGATGCCAAGGGCCCCCACGAAGGCACGTGTGTGCCTCTGCCTCCCACCAGCTCTGCAAACGCCCGGCTCGGGCAGCCCTGGCACCGCCCACGGGGCCTGGCACCCTGGTGCCTGCCACCGGATATTTATTTGGTGCATGCGGCATGTTTTTAATATTTCTAATCCAATTATAACCAAATTTATCAACAGAGTCCGCTGGAGTGAAAGGCTGCTGGCTGGGGAGATTTGCTTGTAATTACTTTCATGCTTTTAATTAATTGTAAGTGAGGTCTCCTTCCTCTCTCCCTGCTCCCCCCTCTGTGTGCAGCTGTTTCAACGTATAATTCATGAGATGAATCAGAGCAGAAAGGAGGCTCTGGAAAGCAGGGATGCTCCTGGAGCCCTCCTGAAGCCCCCAGTGTGACAGGGCTGAGGGATGCTGGGGGATGGGGGACAAATCCTGTCCTGTCAGGTTCAGAGTCACAGCAATGCCGAGAGACACAGAGCAGCCACTGGGATGTGCCTTTTGTTACCTACTTCAGTCTCTGTGTCTTGTCCAGAAAACCCTCCAAGCCCCTTCACTAAGGCTGGCAGCCCTCCTACAAGCTCAGAAGCATAAGCATAAGCCTTACTCCAGAGCACTTCTGAGGTGTTTCAGAGAGGGGGGAAACTGAGGTGCAGGGACAAAAGCACATGCACAGCATGCAGGGGTGTGCCTGAAGACACACACGAGCCTCACCCCCAGCACTGGGACCAGAGGCACCCATGGCTCTGAAATGGGCACCGCTGTGGTGCTCGTGCCAACCCTGTCACTCACAGCAGCCCTACCTCGGATGGAGCTGCCCCCGTTGTCCCCAGGAATCCAGGCCAGCGTGATGGATGATGCTGAGGTCTTGGAGACGGTCAGGCGGGGCTGGTCCGGGGGCACTAGGGAGGGAGGGAGAAGCCCATGAGCACCTCTCATGCACTGCCCAAAAGCACTCCAAACTGTGCCTTCAAAAAGGGCCAACGAGATCCCCTGCTCAGACTGGGCCAGCGAGAGCCCCTCACACAGGACAGACCCTTGGTAGCACTGTGGCACCGAGAGCGGGGCTTGAGCAGGAGCGGGTCCACGCAGCTCCCAGCACAGAGGTGGGGCAGCACAGAGGTGGGACCACCAGCTGCCCCTGGCACCCCTCACCTTGCACCAGCAGGTTGATGATGATGGTGTCGAAGCCCCAGGTGTTGGTGGCGGTGCAAGTGTAGTAGCCAGAGTCCTCTGCCTTCACCGAGCGCAGCACCAGCGTGCCGTTGGCCTGGATGAGGCGGTGGCCATCCACTGTCACGGGGATGGCAGAGTCCTCGCTGCCGGGAGAGGAGCCACCTCAGCCACGAGCGACACAGCAGGGGCAGAGCGGCCGCCCCGGCGCCCCTCGGTACCTGTCCTTGGTCCACTTGATGGCAGGGACCGGCTCCCCGACAGAGTTGCACGGCAGCCTCACGTCCTTCATCCACGGCGTGGTGACGGTGCCTCCGAAGGAGATGATCTTCGCAGGTGCTTAGGGGCAAGGAAGAGGTCAGGCTGGTAAGGGAGCTGAGAGCACCCACCCGTCCCGCCTCCATCCCAGGCACAGTCACCCCAGCTGCCCCTGGCTGCAGACTGACAGGGAGCAGCCAGAGCAACCCCAGGGGCAGGGTGTGTGCCCCTCATACCTTTCCCAGCAGGCTCGATGGTGACCTTCTCGCTGATGTTGCCGCGGCCAGCAGAGGTGACGGCAGCCACCCAGAGCATGTACTGCTGCCCGCGGTTCAGGTGGGCAATGCGGTAGAAGAGCTGGTCGGGGCTGGTCTCGTACTCGCTGGGGGCCTGTGCAGAGGGAAACGGGAGAAGGTGCAACCTCTGCGAGAGCCTCGCCCCCGTCGCAGGTGCCCCAGGCACCCCAGAGCGACAGCATCACCACCAGCACGAGCAGAGCAGAGGCCAAAGCAGCACCTGAGCTGTCAGCACGGAAAAGCACCTGGGTATCCCCACCATCACCCCCAGTATCCCCAACCCAGGGCATCCAACCATCCCGCTGCCAGCAGGCTCCAGCCCTTCTTGGAGTTTGTGCAGCAGCAGCAGGGTGAGCGGTGCTCAGCCAGCGAAGGAAGTCCCTGGGTCCCCGTCACCCAGGAGCAATCCCTGGCGAGGTCCCGCAGCTGCCCTGGCAGCCAGCTCCTGGAGGTGCTGCGGGCTTGCTCCCGAGCAGTGCTCTGGCTCTGCCTGGCACTCCTCAGTGCTGCTGGAAACCGGCTGGTGTCGTGATTTCTCCAGGGAGCCCGGGGAACAGATGGCTGCCACGGCACGATCCGTTCCCGGGAAAGGACGC
>NW_008629087.1:0-23050 GCF_000691845.1 Merops nubicus
CTTAGTGTCATCAGCGAACTTGCTGATTTGACCTCAACATCTATGATGCAATTATTATTCATGCATATTTCTGATTTTGCTCCAAAGGATTACTTACATGAACACGTAAATGCTGGCTGCAAAAACATTGCAGCTCGAATCACAAAAAGAAATTTTAAGGATGGCATTTTTGCCATCTATCTAATGGCATTAGGCGACTTTTAATGCACTTACAGGAATATTATTTACTTTTGGAGTCCTACATGACTTCTCAGACATGAAGGGTTGTATTGTACACAAGAGCATCCAACTTTTAGTATTCTAGAGGACACTTACTCTCTAAGGCCCAGTCCCAAAGATTTACTGAGACTGACAGTTTGTATTACGCACTATAACATCCTTGGGTGTGTTATATGGGCACAGAACAAAACATAGCTTGAGGACACCCCAGTGAGTATTTTCCTAAGAGAAGGAGGTCTTATGCTATAACCCCATAAGGGATTTCTGTAATTTAGAAACTTTCCTACTTACGTCTGTGACCATCTCAATTTTAGTGGGCATTGTAAGAAACTCACCAGTTTTTCATCTAAATTTATATGATCCTGAATCAACTTCAATTACCCTGTACTTTTTGCCTTCCTCCCCCCTGCCCCTAACCACCAAACAAATGCTCTCTTCCCATGACAGCTTGATATTGAGAGCATTTGTTAAGAATATGTCTGAAGCCTCTCTGTAGTCTGTGGAACCTTAGCACATGTTTAACTGCTGTATAAATGGCATTGTATGGATCTGATCCAAAGCCTATTGATGTCTAAGGAAGAAAAGCTCCCATTGATTTCAGTTAGATTTTGATTGGGCTTTTTTAACAGAAAATGATTATGCGCTTATACTTTTAAACATTTATGATGAAAAGCATCAGCAAATAAAAATTTATGAATAGGCTCCCACAAAACAAAAGTGTCAGCAGCTGAAATACTGGGGCAGATGGGCTTTCAAGATCTGTCACTCCATCACTATTGTACGGTTTAAAGGCACCACATGTACTCAGTCTTCTGAGAGGTTGTGTGGACAAGAAACTGTTCCGATTCATTATTTTTCTAGCGAGAGAAAGTCAGACAATGAGTGTGACCTTTTGCACCATGTTTTGTGTTGTTCATTTATTGCATTGATGTAATTCTTGTAAACTTTCTGAAAGAAGATTTTATGCCTTCAATGTACCATGCATTTCTGTTTAAAACCAAGAAAAATCCTAGTTAAGATTCCACCCTATGTTAAGGTAAATATAACATATATGCTGATAATACCTGTTTCTCATGTATGTTTGTGTTTGTGTTTGTTTGTTTGTTTGTTTTTTAATTATTTTTTTTTAAATAAATTCCAAAGAGTTTTAGGGTAGTGTTCTTCATTTTCCAAGGAGATAAGTTTGATCAGCAGAACTGGGGATGGAAGGTGGGCATCTTGAGCTTCGTACCCTGATTTGAGAACCTTTGTTCTTTACTATATTTAGCACACTAAGGCCTGGCTTTTTCTCATCTGATTTTAAATATAACTAAAACTCCCCATTTAGGACTGTAGTCAGTTAAGGTTGCTCCTGTGGGCAGCTCACTGAACCATGAGCATCCCTCCTGAAGTGGTTCTCTTCCTCCATCAACCATTAGCAATCAGATTGCACCTACTTAATGAAGTGCTGAAAAATACATAGGATGAACGTGGAGACAAATATCTGCAAGATGTACTATAATAATGCCTATTAGAAAAAAGGCTCACATCCACTATTACCCCCAAATCAAACACCAAGAGTTTTGGGAAGGGCAGGACCTGTAGGCTGGGAAACCATTTTTATTGGTGGAAGCCATCTTCATAACTGTGGGGCTAGGGAGAAACTTAGCAAGAAAATTTAAAAAGAATTTTATTTGACTTGGATTTCCATGGAAGGAAATATTTTCATACACTTAAGTTGTGTGCTAGCTGTTACCAAACAAAAAAATGAGACTTGTGGAGAGTTTATTACTTATGCTGGTTACAATATTAACTGTGACCTTTTTCCCTTATTTGTTTTCTTTTGGATGGTTGCTGTTTAGAACAATTTTAGAACAACTCTGATAAACTGTACGAAGTTAAAAATTATCCAGGATAGTCTTGCTTTAATACAGTAGAAATATTAAAGAAAGTAACTGCATCCTGATGATATGTGAAATTTCCCAATGCCAAGGTAATATAATAATTAAAAAGACAGTATTAGAAGTGCCTGTGCAACAGTCCCTGAAAGATATTTTTACCATAGTATGGTGACTTTTACAGCTACAATTATTGCAGATAAAATTGAAAGAAATTAATAATGGTTGAAAACAATATTTCAGTCTTTTAGGTGATTTTGTATAGCTAAAAAGTGGGAACCCATGTTGATCAGAGTTCAGGTTTCTATAGAATTGTTTAATATTCATCTGCATTTAGTGCTAGAGAATGTATGAAATATTATAAAATCATTATCTGCTCACCATTTTGCTTTTATATTTTTTTCTAATTGATTTCATCCAAATTTTTTTTAGTATTTTTTCATCATTCCTGTGCCATATAATTTATTCTATCATTCTTTAAATTAATCAGAGGAGCTGTTTTGGACTAAATGCACATATGTGTGGATCACTTCTCTCTTTATAAGTCCAGGTCAGTTTTTAAATCCACTACAATATAAAATTTTGGTTTTCACTGTATATTATGAACCACTCTTTGGAACATAACATAATCTTGAACTCCCTTTAGCAGTTTCAAACATCCACCTCAATCTTATATCATAAAAAATATGACGGAATCAATATTGTGATGATAAACTGTAAAAAATTGCTTTTGTCTGGATTCAGTAGAAATCACAAGTGGTCTGATTCAGCTTGGGAACATGGGAACCAGCTTCTTAAAATGAACAGGCTGTTCAAAATTAAAGCTAAGTTCGTGTTAGGTGGAAGTGGGTTTATTTAATTTGTTTTTACGATTCCAAACTTTTTATTCTCTTACCCCTACTTAGTCTCCCCTACTGAGTCAAGGGTTTTTTTTTTGTGCTAATTGATTTCATTTGGGGTTGTAACCGACACACTACAGCTAATCTCCCAACAAAATATCCTAGCAGGATTCTATAGAGGTATCCTCTGCATGGGCTTTGCAATGTTTTCTGACAAATATTGACATCTACTACAGCTGAAACACAAGTGAGTGGCTTTCCTCTCTGATAGACAGCATATTTATAATATGGGATATGAGTCTTCCACTACTGATCTACTGCAAATTTTTACTAACCAAGATTACTTATTAGCTATACAGGAGGGAGAAAATTAATACCTCCAGGAATTACGTATGAAAGATGTTCAAGGCTGTTTAATGATAGACCATTGCAACATTGTGAAGAACCATGCTTCCTATACATGTTCTATAATTTATGATGATGATGATGATGCATACTAGCAAAATGCCAGATCACTTGCTTAGTGATAGCTCCTAATACTTCCTGGAGTGCCTTAAGCAGCCAATAAGCATGAACAAGATATGTTTGTGGAGTGTCCTATCAGACATCAAGAGAGTGGTGGCAGTGAAGATAGATAATGCAGAACAAACTAAAGGCAACAAATTATCCTTC
Organism: Merops nubicus; assembly: GCF_000691845.1. Classification (NCBI taxonomy): domain Eukaryota; kingdom Metazoa; phylum Chordata; class Aves; order Coraciiformes; family Meropidae; genus Merops; species Merops nubicus. The sequence continues at coordinate 3,608 of NW_008629087.1, forward strand.
ATGTTTAGTTATATACCTTTTACTGTTTGAAATCTCTCCAAAAGGAAAATCCTTTCTTCCTATCACAGAACCAATAAAAAACTTTTGCTGCAAAAGTGAAAATGCAGTATTCATAGCTAAGAAATCTAGAGGTGAGTAAAGATATTGCTGAGCAGAATACTCAGTGCTAGTGTATCCAGATTGCTCTCTCCAGATACTGGAAGTAGCTCTGATCCCTGGCTCTGATCCCCATCTCTGATCAGGCTGAGCTGTCAGGACAAGGACAGTCTGCAGAAATGGGGCTTTTCTAATGACACAGCCACTTGGATCTGCAGGGAAACCTGGGCCTTTAGACACTGTGCTGTCCCTGCACTCCTGAAATGTCAGTCAGTGGTATAGATCTAGCCAAACTACACACTGGGTGACAGCACAAGCCTGATTTTTGGAAAAAGCAAATCCACAGAGCAAACATATAGGGTAGAATTAATCTCTTTTACTTCTAGCTTTCAAAAAGTGATCTGTCTAGTGTAAACTAGTCCTCTAATTGCCTTCCAAAGTTAATGGAGAGAGAAAACATATTGACATTTCCTATGTGACTCGGGATACATTATGCAACACGAGCTTGTTGAAAATGCAAGTTCAGGCATTTTCTGTTCAAATGACATTAGGTTATCTCCATTCAAACAGAGGCGATATGTAGCAAATCCTTCTGTTTATCCTCTGAATGATTTACAATACTTGATTTGTTCTGCTTCTGTTTTGCTTCTAAGTTATTTAAGGTGAATTAAACTCCCCTAATTTAGGTGTCTCATACCTACAGCTGAACTAGATGTCCAGGCTTCATTTACTATTCATACACAAACCCACACTTTTGGAGCATGTTTATGACATATTACAGAACACATTCTTAAACCAGCAATTCCTTCCTCCATGTTGGAAATGAGCAGGAGATACTTCCCCCAAAGCCTGAGGTGCCCTTGCAGAACCGTTTCACTGCTCTGCAGATTGAAAAGGAACGACCTGTCACATCAGGAGAGACACTAGACCTGAGCAAGGCAGCCAAATCTGCTCCCTATACAACAAACAACACATCTAAGAAAAGGCAGCTGGTGATAGTATCATAGACTCATAGAATGGCTTAGGTGGGAAGGGACCCTAGAGATCATCTAATCCAACCTCCCTGCCATGGGCCAGGATGTCTCTTAGCTAGACTAGGTTGTTCAAGGTCTCACCCAACCTGGCCTTGAACACCTCCAGGGAGGGGTATCCACAGACAGTGTCAGCAATAGATGCTCAGAGCCTGGAGAGGGATCACAGGTTAGCAGGAGAGCACTTAAAGAGCAGCACAAAGGAATTCCAGCTACTCCAGACAGCAAGTCAGCTTCATCAGGGGACCAACTTAAATACCTCTATGCAAATACAGTAGCAAGGGAAATAAACAAGAGGAGCTGGAGTCATATGCATACCTGCTTGGCTATGATCTTATCAGCAGCAGGGAGATGTGGTGGGATGGCTCCTATGACTGGAGTGCTGGAATGGAATGATACAGGGTCTTTAAGAAGGACAGGCAGGGGAAATGAGGAGCAGAGGTTGCCTTCTATGTGAATGACCAGCTGGAGTGCGTGGAGTTCTGCCTGGGGATGGATGAGGATCCAACTGAGAGCTTAGGGATCAGGATTAAAGGGAGGGCAGGGGCAGGTGACATTATAGTAGAGGTCTGATACAGGCTGCTCAACCAGGAAGACTGGATGAGGCCCTCTATAGACAGATAGGAGCAGACTCACATTCACAAGCCCTGCTACTCATAGGGAAAACTTCAATGGCTCTGATATCTGTTTTAGGGACAACACAGCAGGCATAAGCAGTTTGGGAGGTTCTCAGAATGCACTGATGATAAGTTCCTTCTCCAAGTGATAGAGGAGCCAATGAGGAGAGGTGTTATGCTGGACCTTGCCCTCACCAACAACATGAGCTTAAGGGCAGTCTTGGCTGCAGTAACCATGAAATGTGGATTTCAAAATCCTTAGGGCAGTGAGGAGAGTGAACAGTAAGCCCTCTACCCTGGACTTCAGGAGGGCAAACATTGACCTCCTCAGGGATCTGCCTGATAGAATATCATGGGACATAGCCCTGGAGGGAAGAAGGGGCAAAAAAAGTTGCTTAATATTCAAGGATCATCTTCTCCAAACTCAGGAGTTTCATCCCAACAAATAAAAAGTCAGGCAAAAATGCCAGGAGACTGGCATAGATGAACAAGGAGCTCCTGAACAAACTCAAAGACAAAAAGAAATCCTATAGAGGTTGGAAGCAAGGACAAGGAGCTTGGAAGGAATACAAAGAAATTGTCCAAGCAATCAGGGATCAGATTAGGAAAGCCAAAACCCTGATAGAATTAAACCTGGCCAGGGATGCCAAGGGCAACAAGAAAAGTTTCTATAAGTACATTTGTGACAAATCTGGAACAAGCTGCCCAGGCAAGTTGTAGATGCCTTCTCCCTGGAAGTATTCAAGGCCAGGTTGGATGGGACTTTGAGCAACCTGATCTGGTGGAAGATGTCCCTGCCCATGGGAGGGGGGTTGGAACTCGGTGGTCTTTAAGGTCTATTCCCAGCTAAAACATTCTATGATTCTGTGACAAACATATAGCTCCAACAGATATAAGTGGTTGAAATTAGATGAGAATAATCCTTCCCTTAAAGTTTGCCCTTTGCAATGGTTCAGTCATTGTACTTCATGAACTGATGACTTGGCTCATAACTTGTATGACCACCAGTAAAGATGGGAAAATTAAAACATCACTAAAGTCACTAAAGGACAACAGAAGGAAATGATACTACTTTTTTTTTCAATAGCGAGTGACATTACTTGCTGACTCTTACCAGCTCTTTTTTAGGAATCAGAACAGAATATTTTTTTCTGCTCTTGTTTCAAATCACAGTTAACCTATGTGCAAACAGGGAATAATCTAAAACTCTACAGAGACCCTGTGGTTATTTCACTGCTTGCATAGTCATGACAGCTTGTGCTCTGGGACTTGGGTATTAGCAAGGTTAAGACAGTCTTTTTTTTCCAAGGGTAAACGTGGATGCCAGCAGCATGGAATCTCAGAAGATTCAAAAGAAGTCTGTAATGATGACAAGATGAAGGCACCTTGGACTAATATATTCCAGACAATTAACATTGTTTAGAGACCTGAGGAAATGACTGTTTTATTGCGCTGATCTTAGATGGGCTGGTGGATCTCCAAACCTAGAATGGATAGAGAGGGTTTGAAAATTGGTTTAAAGTGTGAACAGGAGATAATTAAACAAAATTTTGAGTTAGGTTTCTTATGAAATGTAAATGTACGGGTAGAAAAATCTCCCTAGAGGTAGAAAAAAAAATCCCTGTTCCCAAAAAGTTGCTTAAGTTAGATTTTTAAAGTACCTATTGACTGTAGAAAGATCTTGGATTATTAAATGTGATGACTGACTTTTAGGATATGGTTGACAATTAAATCACATTCATAATTGTGATGAAGATAAATGAGAAGGTTTTATCAGCAATTCATAGAAACCACTGTTGCTAAGTAGACAGAATGCAAAGCAAATTCATGTTCTGATATTAGGCTATAGGCTTCTAAATCTTTAAGTTTACATGCCAGGAGCCACCATGAAACCAAGTGTTGTAAAAGAAGGAGGAACATTCATAATGCCGCTGAACACCTAGAGAAATGTTGATGACAGATAAGAATTTGGAATTGTAATTTCTTACTCGTGTGCATAATGTGACTGATGTGATCCACAGCACCTGGCAGGGCTTTGTCAGGTAAGGAAATATGTAGTCCCTGCTTCCAGAAGACCTTTTAGGTTAGGTGGATCCCATACAAGTCTCCCAATTGTGTTTAGCAGCTTCAGAGAGAGCTACATACCCTTATGGTTCTCACCATGAATTTTTGTGAGATCAGGGCTGCAACACTGGAGAAAAAAGACTAATGAGGCAACAATGAGGTAAAAAAAAAGAATGTTGCCTGTGGAAATGTGCAGCTTCTCCAACAGGGCATGCATGCATCTCTGTGTTCAGTAATCTAAAAAGTAAATGTTCAGCCATATTTTATGGAAGATGCTGTGGTGACTTCAGTTTGCTTTTGGGTGTGAAAGAATGGATTAATCCCATGAGTTTTATAGAGTGCAACAGTTAATGAAACAGTTCTTGCCAACACAGATGGTCAGTAAAGAAAGAGCTTGTAAAAAAAAAAAAAAATCCTTTAAAATCCAAAGGGCATGAAAAATTAAGACTCATGACAAAAGGAGAAAAAACAAAAGTTTATCTGTAAGTGAAATACATGCAGGAACTACTGCAAAGGAATTTAAATGTGTGTATAATGAGCAGCTACACATGCACAAAAGTAGCTGTCACACACTATATAGTATGCATAAAATCTCCAACAAGTTGCAGGGGCTGAGGAATAGTTGCTTCTGGATCAGCGCACAGCCATTTAGTAGTCCTATCAAGCTGACAGTGAGTGTACCAGGCCTGATACACATGACTGCCCAAGAAGAGTGTCTCTGGATGTCAGCCGTGTGTACGTCAATGAAACAAGAGTAGAGCAGAATCAAAACAAGTTAACAAACCAGCAGCGAGCTTGTTTCTGCTGCAATAACAGAACCATAGGCTAACTGAGGCTTTCTTTTTCAAACTTGTAAGGCTGTGTCAGTGACCTCAGAACCACTGACCCACAGATGCTGGATACACTGAGCATGGAAGATTGTAGTAGTTTTTTCTTATTTTTTTTCTTTTTATTCCCTTCTTTTTTCTTTTATTATTTTTAAATTTCTAGGTCTCTAGCACTCCATTCTGAAGCGACCAAAACACTGGCTATTGTTCTTTCACAACCCACCCAATAAACCCAGCTTTCTTTCCTTATGTTGGTTAAACACCGTTCAAGATCTGCCCTAACAAGCATTGTGGGGTAGTCACTTCTGATCATTTTAATGATCTTTTTGAAGGCTTGGATACATTTTATGGTTTTAATGTTCTGTATGTAGTAAAAGATCAATTGTCTGCAATACCCTAATATTTTTATGCATTTCAGATAGTATCACTATAACCAGAATTCTTCACTGGACCATTTTCATGACAGGCTGAAGAGCCAGGCTGAAGAGCTAGTGTTTATTTTAGTTTGATTAGCAGAGAAATTCTTTCAGGAAAGGATAATGGACAGGTCACTTTAGGGAAAATGGTCTACGAGTTTCTCCGTAGGTGGCCACCACTATGGACAAACTGCTACCTCAGCAAGGTTCTAACCTAAGCTGGCCATCTGGTAGGGCTGTTTGGCTAGAAAGAACCTTTTTTTTTTGAGAATGTGTTATTTGGGAATTTAATTTTTTTCCCATATTGTTTTCAGAACAAATAATTTCATTTTCAGAGCTGACAGCTGTAATTATGCTTGGAGTAGAGGTACCTGAGCCAGCTGAAAATGAATAGTTTAATATTGTGTTCAGCATGGACGAATTGCTCAGAGCTCTGGATTGTGGAGGCATTGCAGCCAACCTACTGTGAGTTCTGCAGCAGGAGAACTGCTGCAAGCATCAGGTTGGCCACTTCAGAGCTATGTCAAAGATTGAATTGCAAGTGTCACAGTGACCTCTAATTCAACTGATACACATTACTAATGTTTTTCTCTCCAAAGACTGTGTTTTCCCTCTGTTTATTGCCAGAATGCTCACAAGCCTCCCAGAAGCTCATTACAAAAGTCAGAATCGTTCAAATCAAGCTCTCCTTCTGAATTTGGATTACTTAAATGCTTGTAATCTCAGAGTGAACAGTCCTCCAAATGTGAAATTCCAACAATACTGACTTTGGTGCATCCTCCTCTATATCCAGCTTCAATGTATATTAGAAAGGGTGAGCTAATTAAAAAAAAGAATATGCTGTGCATGTATAGTTTTAAAGTTGAAGGCACACAGGAGAAGTGGATGGTGTGTGGCTCATATGGAAAATGCTTTCTTTTAAAGGTCTGTTAGAGAGTTTAAAATAAAAAGGATACTTATAAGTTCAGACTGATAGACACAATCACAAATACATCTCCACATCTGCTCCATTTTCACAACCGAATTAAGGAACATTTTCCCCCCAATGAGTTTAATTAACTTTAAGAACAAGCTAAATTAGTTTAAAAGGCAATTAAAATGCAAGCGTATAAATTGTAATTAAAACTGCATGCTGTTTATAGATATTTTTTCTAAATATTTAAAGAAGATATTTTCCAAATGAAAAAACAGAAGTTCTACAGTTAGTGAATAATTCAGTTCAGAAAAATATGAAAAGCATTTTTTACACATGTAGAATTATTTGAAAAAAATCTAATTTGTTAGACATTAATATTACAGAGTATTATATCAGTGTCCCACTGGAAAATAATGATAATTTGCTTCACAGATGCAGTTTTGTCTTACGGTGAGATGAGATTGGTTCTGCTATTTTATTGGCTGTGACATTATCAGATTTATTGAGAGCTTTTATGTATGTCTAGCTCAGTTTTGCCTGAATTCACTGCATCTGATATGGTCAGGTTTTTCTGCACTGGGCTCTTCTCTTTTTCTTCTGTATCTTTTTTTCTATCCATGTTTGTTGTCTGTAGTGGATGCCTTTGTTAGTAATGTCCTCAAAACTGTACAGTTTACCCAGCCAACTTTTAAGAAGTACTTTTTCTCTCTTCTGTTCCCTTTGGGCAACACAGATGATGTGAATGGAGCACACATTGTCTCTGTCCTCCAAAATGGGCATCACCATTCCCTTCAGAGCTGTGGTCCTCACATATTCAAGTCACACACCCGATGACCTCAGGCAAATCACTTCATTTATCTGCGTTCCTCTTCTCTTCTGCCCAAACACTTTTTGGTGAGTTGGTGATTGCCTTTCATTGTTTGGAGCATTCCTAATAAAATCAAGGTCTTGTCTCAGTTGCTGGCATCAGATTCAGCAGCCAGAGATTACTACAAAGGACAAAAATACTGTGAGGATGAGTATACATCTGGCAGAATGTGAATAATTGCATGAATATCCATGGTAAAAATATGATACTCTGGGGATTTATAAATATTTTCCTCAGATATCACATAACCTGAGGGGTTGTCTTTGGGTGAGTAATGGCGATCACATACTGTTGCAAGTCAAAACACTATGTTATATTTGCTCCCTTACAGTTTAATTTTGATCCTACTGAAGTCAAAAGGAAAATTCCTATTGAATGTACTGTAGACAGGATTCAAAAATCACAAAGAAAAAAGTCTCACAAGTGTTCTTCACCTATAGCACAAAGAAATGAAGCTTCTATTAATGACTATATAAAAATATGGATTTGAATTCAAAGAATTAGTGTGAATAACTGAAGTTTAGTTTTGATTTTGGGATTTATTTTTTTTTTTTTTATGTTTTGAAATTAAAAATGTTTTGAAGCAATCTGACCTAAACATAGAGAAATTACTGAAATAGATTTCTGACTACAATAAGCTATATTCATCCAAACCAATTTTGGTGTTAGGATGAGACTTTTATTTAAAATCAGAAAGTCAAGATGCAAAATTACACTTAAAATATCTATCACAGAATCTATTAACAATTTTTACAGCTTCAAGCAACTAAAGTTCTTGAAAGTGTAGGAGTTCTAGATTTGAGACAGTTTAAAAATCTGTCGTTTGTTAACTTTCAAAAAGAAAGATACATGAATATAAAGAATAAGATAACAGCACAAAAGGGCTTTGTAACTGCCAATGAAACAAAACTGCATATTTCATCAGAGATATAAATGTTACAGTCTTAAATAAAAATGAATAGAAAATGAATGACTTGTTCTTTCTCTCTTCAAATTGGTGGATTTGAAGGGGTTAGCCTTGTTTCTAAGTCAGGAGAAGCTTTCTTGTTTGCCTTATGTGATCAAAAAAAGAGAAAAGCAGTCAGGTGGAAAGATGTCTACTGTGTATAATATGAATAGTTGGATATTTTCAGCACAACCCCTATTCCTAGCAGGGATACTTCATAAGGAGCTTATGAATTTCTATTTTAATCCAACAGCCAATTTCCATTTGCAACTATTTGTGAAATAACACAAGAATTCCACTGGAGAGCTGGTTCAAAGAAATGCTAAATATGCCAAACTAATTGTGGCTGGGCTCTGATTTGAGTCACACCTGTGGTTTTTAGAACTCTTCACCAGGAAGAATGTTGAATTTCATCCGTGTTTAAATAAACCCCATCACTCAGGGCAGACACAGAGACCACCAGGAAGGAAAAGTCCTAATTGCATTAGCTTGTTGACAAGTAATAGGACATGTAAAGGGAATCAAGCATGTCTCAGCTGCCATGTCCCAGGGAAAACCTAATGTAGATTCAAGAAATAATGAAGGAACATCATCAATATTATTTTTACCATGAGAAAGGAGGAGAGAGGGCTTGTGCTTTAGGAAAACATATTATTTACTATATAGGCAGAATGATATTCCTACTTAAAATGAAAAAAATGCTGTTTGTGGTATATCAATAATACAGAAGTATTATTGATAAGGTGATTGACATTCTGTGAAGTGTCAGATATTGGTTATTGCTCAGAAGAGTTAAACTGATAAACTGAATCACTTGCAATATTTTACTGCAAAGAATGCATACTACAGTATTGATTACTGTAAATAATTTAATAATAACATATTCCCTTTTTTTATCATTATTTCTCAGATTTGGAGAAAGGCTGTGGAATATCTTCTAAGTTTCATATTAGGAAGTTTCCTACCACTCAAATGTTGTTTTCGTCTGTGATTTACTAAAATAGCATTTTTTTTTTTTCATTAAAATCAAGTTATGAAATCTAGGAAATTAAAAAAAAAAGGGAAAACATAGGTTGAAAACCTTCAGGAAAAAGAGTTTAATTTTTTATCAGTGGTTAAATGCAAAAACTGCCCAATTTATTTTTAATGACTCCTGCTTTGTTTTCTTTATCAGTTTCTTGGACCCTGGGATCTCTGTGTTAACTTAATCCATTTATTAGGGATCTGACTGGAAAGCAAGGATGAAGTAATAGTTGAATATTTCTGAGAGGGTGAAAATGTCAAATGTTCCAGAGCTGTCCCCTGTAGCTGTCGGAATCTCTTCGCTTAGGGATTGGATCCATTTTTCATTAGGGGCCTTTTTCACAGTGATCTTGCAATTGTGAAAATAAAAATGTCCCTTTGACCTTCATCTGACAAAGTGACAGTTTTTACAAAGACCTCAGAAAAATGACATGAGAACACCTCTATAATAGTAAGCATGTATCCATTCATAATTGAGAGAAAACCTTCATTTATTCAGAGCCTTATTTAGAATCTCATTATCTTCTTCTAGCCTTTGATAATAGGGTCATGGGTTTCTAGAATACACTTTGAGTTCTAAAGTAAAATGCAAATTAACAATGTGCTTTCTCTCACCATTTATGTGAACTTTATTCCTACAAGCACACCATAGCTTCCTAATGACTACTGTTCAACACCCATAGAAGTTTTCATCCTGTGCAAGTATAGAGAGTTGAACCAAAAGGTCTAAATGAAAGTCATTTAGAGGAAACAATTCCATTGATTCCTATGAACCTCAGGAGTGTGATCTTAAATCATCACATTTATGTACGGAATTTGCTGTGTACATACTGGGAAGAGACTCCTGGCAATAGAAGACAAATTGGCTCACTATTGTGATGGCTTTTTTTTTTGTTGAATTAAAACCTTAGAGTGCCAATTATATGTGAGAAGTGCTTCCTCCCTTACAAAGCTTTAATTTGTCAAGTTAAATGGTTTTTCAAAAATGAAAATAAATTTGCTTTTCATTGAGAAGCTTTGAACTCAGTGAGACCTAAAGAAGAGCTCATGTGCCCAAAAACCTGTCTATTTTCTTCCAGCTGTGTCGGTTGGGGTGATAAGAAATATTATCTCTCAAGACTTATTTGAAGAGCAACCAGAATGTCATATAGTGGGGAACTAGAAATCTCCATCTATTTAGTTCTTTGAAGAGTAGATTACTTGCACTCTTCATGCACAGAGAGAAGATATTTTTTACAGTAAACAGCTCACTAATCTAACATGTCAGGAACCAATAGCTGGAAGCTGAAACTAGACAGATTCAGATTAGAAATAAGACATCCCTTTTTAACAGTGAGGAAAAATTGCATCAGCTTCCAAAGTAAGATAGGTATTTAAGATAGGAGGGATGAATCACACTCTGGAGATGTCTCTCTCCTTTGGCTGTTGAGAAACCCCAGATAACTAGGGTAGATGTCTAACTTTTAAATAGATAAAGATAGGTGAGATAAATCTGGATGTATTAAATTGAGATAATATTCTGTATACTTTCTTATTGTGTAGCAGTCACAGCAAAAGGTGGTTTAGCTGCAATACTTTGGAAAATTGGTCTGGAATATTTCATTGCTTTTAATAACTGAGACAAGTTTAGGAAGAATTAAACATCCAAAAGTAAATGAATCTGTGTTATGAAATGCATTCTATTAGAAATGGGGATTACAGCCCTTATGATTTTTAAACCACTCTTCAGCTTTCCTCTAGAACAGGGCAGATCAGATTTGCTAAATCAAATCATCTGAATGGTATTTGCATGACTGATATCCAGGAGCATAAAATCGACAAAGAGGGGAGAATCAGTTATGCATTTAGTACAGATTTGCTAATGATAATGATGGTCACGTGACTTTCAGAATATGTACCATGGAGAGATTGTTCATGCCCAAGAACTAGATCTGAGTATACTGCGGTATTTTTTTTGGTTCTTTTTTTTTTTTTTTTTTCTTTCAGTGTAGTTTTTTGAGAGCGTGAAGATGGAGAAATGTCACTTGGGCTAAGCAAATATATGAATATAAATGATTGTGTAAGCCTGAGGACAATTTCTCACAGGGTTTGGATGACTTCCAGCAATTAATTTTGAGTGAAACCTACGAAATTCTGTTTGGTCCTTAAAACAGGGGGGGAAGTGCATACACCCATGTATGCTCAGTGATTGTTCTCTACATAGCTGACCCAAACCACCCACATATGTACAAAAGTGTTTTAACCTCAGTCTCATAGTAATGTCTTTCACATGAGATAGTCATCAGTTACAACAGAGAAATTATTTCATTAGCAAGGGTTACAACTCACTTCCCTCTCTCCCAGAAGAGATTTCTTAACAACCATGATAAAATCAGGCTCTTCACTATTTACTCATGACTGTTGCTTCTTTGGTCAGCCTTGTCCTAAGTTTATAGCCTTATAGTTGAAAAAGTGTCTTAGTAAATAGAAAATCTGTATATGAGCTCTTCTAAGTTTAAGAGAACAAACTCCCAATTTTGGCAGGTAACAAGCTTGGACTGCCCATATTTAAAGCCACTGTGAAACATTTCTCCCTTTCTATCATGCTAAGTGCCTAAACTCTAGAAAGAATGGGAAGTCAGGTACATGTGCTATTAAGTGATTGCAAGCAGCCTTGTCTCTAGGCTTGGCTGCCTCCTTATAGGCAGTAAATTTGCTGTGTTTATTGTATCAGGATGTTATGTGTGATGGTGCAAACTAAAATTTTATTCAGAGATAAATATGAAACATACCTATATGATTATTACATTTTTCTCACCACATAGGTTTTGATATTCTTTACTTTGACATCTGAAATCACCTTTTGTGTCTGATTCCCTGATGCTACAAGCTGTAAACCCTAGACAGACTTTGAGTCTGAGACAGTCTCAGTTTAACACTCATGGAATAAAACTGTTAATCTGGTCATTTTTGGCTAGGTACTTTTCTAATAACGATTGTCTCACAGATTGTTTAGATAATACACCCCTTAAGATGATTCTGGTGGCAGTAGTCTAGAATGTAATTACAGAAACGACTGTTTTAAAATGATTAGCAATTTGCATTCTCTAAACAAAGACACTCGAAGGTATCCTGCTTTTCAAAGAGTAGGACTTCACAGCAATATAAAAAATGGAAGGACCTAAAGCCATCCCTTTTTAATACTTAGGCCTGCAATACTAAGAAGAAAAAAATATTTGTAAGTAATAATATATGCTAAAATAAGTCTTCAAAGCCTGCTAAGACACTGAAAGTTTTTTATCTTTCAACAACTTAATTAATGTAGCCAAAGCCACAGCAGTTGGGTGGTGCCTGATTTGGAATAGTTTATTTCTGTATGATTTTGCAAAAACATTACATTTACCTTGAAGGTCTGTGGTTATTAAACCTTTCTTAGATGCAGAAGGCTCCTTCTAGTAGAATCCTACCATCTCTGTGGTGAGGATCTGAGGTAGATAAGAAGATTCGAGTTTCCATGCAGTGAAGTGTCAGTCACTTGCAGAAGTCCTTTCCTCTTGCAGTAGTTCTCAGGACAGGAATGGTCACAGCTTCCCTATGCTATAAAAGCTCTTTGAAGCACGTTATAGGTATGTAAAGTACTCATATATAAGAAAACAGTACCCCCATGGTGTGTCATATGGAAAAACTGCCTTTTTTTTTTCTTTTAAGAAAGAAGAGAGTTTAAGAAAACGTATTAAAAGAGGTTTTCAATGGGCTGAACAAGGCACAAAACACAGGGAACATGAGGATGTAATTACACACTTATAGAGAAGTCTACCATGAAAAAAGAGAGGTTGTGTTGTTTTTTTTTTTTCCCCTGAAAATGAAAATGACAAGCTCAAATTATGAAGTATACTGTGCACAATCGAGTGTGAGGAAATATCAGCTCACGAATCATTAACAGCTCCAGTTTCATGAACAGAGCATTATCAGCTCTGTGAGTCTGAACAAAACAATTGTCAGCTGCCACCCTTTCTCAACTAGACAATTAAAAATTTCAAGTTGTGTAAAGTGAAAGAGCGAGACCCAACTCAGCAATCCTCATGCCTAGCAGATACAAAGAGATCCTTCAGCCTGCCAAAGTGCAGTCTCCTCCAGGGAACACACAAGAAGAGAGGTGTTAATATGCAAAGGAGGGGCTGTGTAGAGATCTGAGCATGGCCATGAGGACATCTGGGTGCTCTCTGTGCACTTGAGCAAGGTTATTCTGGGCAAATTCTGTCCTGCTGGTGAGGTGAGGGTGCGAGAAGTGAAGCAGAGGTAACATCTGCTTTGAATTCATGCCAGCTTGGACAACATGGAAGAAGAGAGGTTGCGAGGCAGATGGGGCTTGTTTTACTGCTGTTTAAAAATAATAAGCATGCTTGTTGTGAAAATTTGTGTTAGGGTCTTCATTACCTGTGCAGGTCAGCAGAAAAGGAGAGCATGCTCTCTAGCTGGCAAATCATACTCTTCTGTGGATGTGTCATATGAGCAAATGCATTTACAGTTACAACCCAGTTGCAAAAATAGTTTGTTTTTTTCTTGTATAGGTTGTATTCTGGCTTTCCTGACAGGGGAAAAAGGCTCTCTGCTGCTTAATCCCCTAAAATATCAAAGCACAGCACCAATCAGGATCTAGCCCTTTACCTTACTGCGTTCAAGTTTATCCATCTGTGAAATTAGTATAATAGCATTGTTCTGCCTCACAGGGATATTGTGCGTCTGCTTGTTTTTAAAGTGATGCTCCAGGCATGTTTTGAAACGCTTTCTGTTTCCAAAGTGTTTTGTAGGCCTTGGATGGGGAAAAAAAAATGTGTTAAATTTGAGTGGCAAAGATTCCTGCACTGGGCTATGTAAAAGAAGGATGATGTGGGATGAAGGCTGAGTGGTGCACCTAGGGAAGCTTGGTTTGGCTGCTGCAGGGGACCACAGTCCCAGTGCTGCTCCTGTCTCACGTTGTGCAGCAAGATGGACCGTTGCAAAGAAAGGCAGAGAGCTATGCAGTCCTTCCCTCCTCTTATGCAAAAAGCTTTGAAGACTGTTATGAAACAGGATCATTAAGCTGAATACTGAATGGAGAAAAGAGAAGTATTTTTTGGCAGCCATCGCTACAGGGGAGCGTGTTAAAAAACAACCAGTCTTCAAGAAACTCCAAATATCGACACAAAGAACATTTTTCCAACTTAAAAAATAGGTTGGAACCCACCTGTCATGTAGTAGATTGACTCTCTGTATGAGTCAGCCTCATTTCCTGATAAGTGTTTTGTATTACTAACATTCAATTACACTGGAAGTTATTTAGGGCAGAATGAATGTTTATGCCTATGAAAATTTACTGCAGCGAGACGTTTGCTCTGAAGCTACTGGATGATGAATAATGATGCTAATAACAATAACATATTTAAATCAGAAAATGCATTTGTTCATTTGTATTCTTAGATCTCTGATCATTGCTTCTAAAGAGTTTTTCACTCCATACTTAATGGAACCTTATTCCTCAGACAAGCTACTCTGAAGGCTGTTTACTTAATAAGCAAGTTGCCTGACTGAGTCAGGACTGAGGGAGAAAAAGAGGGAATGAAAACACCAGCCATCTAAAAAGCCAAGAGAAAGAAGCAGAGAAAGATGGTTTTGTAACCCATCTCTCCCTTTGGTTATTCATGTAGAATTGTTTATTTCAGTTGTGCAAAACTGGGTCTCCCTTTTCTAGAATGACATTTCCACTGATTTAAAGGTATTTATAGTATACAGGCACTCTATTTGATTCACTCTGTATTAGTTATTGACACAGTGATGCTGATCTCCTCGGTGTTCACTGTTAGAACAACCCGTGGTTTTCTTTTTGTATGTCAAGGGAGCTCAGTATTGATAACCTCAGTCTTTAACAAGTGATGAGTCTGCCCCCTTCTTGGAAGACAAAGTCCAGTGTAAAAAAAATTGGATTTTCTAAATATAACAGAACCACAGAACTAAATCTATTTGTTTTCTATCTAGCTTTAAGTGTTGTTTTACACTTTCAGACTTTTCTGGATTAAGAGAAGCAGAAGCTTGTCCTGTCCAATATAAAACCTGATCCTTGCATAACAGGACTCCGGGAGCTAAGTGTGTTGGAATAATCAAGCAAATGTTGAACCTCATGAGCATCAGTAACATCATATAATTAAATTCATGTCAACTGAGAGGTTGAAGTAATATTTAAAAGGAACCTAAAGTTTCTAAGAGACTAAGTTCCATTAATGAAAACAATTAGATGTTTCTGTATCATTTGTGTTTAGGAGAAAATCAGGGACACAAGCATTTTCCTAGGAGGTACAAGATTTTAGCTGTTGAAGATTTTACCTTTTGAAGATTTTAGCTAACAGGAGCATGCTGCTGCAGCCATGTAACCACCTCTGAAAATCTGACCTAACATCATTTTTAAAATGGAAGTCTAATGATTTTGACAATTTATCCTTGGCACCATGGATTCTCAGCTTGATCATAGTTTTATATTTAATTCTAATCAGTTATAAAGACTGCAAGCTAGCCCTCAGCTTGGATACTCCATTCAACCAATTAGTACCCACTGAGTACCCAGCTTTAAATTGGTTAAAACAATTTTTTGAGTGATTTGTGCCCAGTTTTTAAGCCTTTTTTCCTTTTTATACTTTTGTGTGTGTTTTTTTTTTCCCCACACCAAGCTAGGCAAAGAAATACTAGAATCTCCAAATTACCTTTTCAGTTTGAGTTTCACGCCCTTTTGTTGTTGTTGTTGTTGGCTTGTTCGCCTGGGGATTAAGATTTAAATACAATTCACAGCAAATACTGCATACAGCACATAAATGCTGTAACATTGTATACGGATACTAAAAGAAAAAGTAGCATGAGTAATCACAGCAATTTTAGCTATTCAAATGTCTGATAATTGTCCTTTTGATGCAATGTCATGTGAGTTTCCAGTTCTTCCCTTAAGGTTTAATGACATCACATCTGTCTTGAGTGACTTTTTTCCATATTCTATTTTATCCTAAAAAAATATCTCAGGACAACCACCTTAGACTGTAATCATTTAAAATATTGCTTTTATTTTACCTGGATTAGTGGTAAAATCATATTGGCTAATCTATAGTGTATTAAGTGGATAGCTGAGAACAATTGTTTTTTGCCTGTAGGATCTGCATAGTTAAATTTCATTTTCTCCCTGGGAAACCTGTCAAAGTCTCTGATTACATCTTTAACATCCTTTCACTCAAATTAAAATATATTCCATTATATCTTCAGTGCAGTACAAATACTTTGAGACTTGCACAAGTTTTAACCGAACTTTTTAAACAGTATGTCTAGTGCCAAAATAAATTTGTTTTAAGTAACAGATTTTCTTTTTTTTTTTCTGGAAATGTAAATTTTTGAAGGTCCAATAGGGCCAGTTTAAGAGTTTCCTTCTCACAGGGCATGAGTCTTGGATCTCTGAAAATTCTCTCAAACTTATATACCAAATTCTTAAACTTCTGTACTGATCAGGAAGTGATGAAAACTAGAACTCTGATGTTTAAATGATTTAAGTTCAAGTCCTAAATATACTGCTACAGCATTTTAAAATGAGCACATGGAGAATGCATCAGGGTTTCTTCTATTGCTTGTTTCTTCCTGCTTTTATAGACTGGTGCATGTCTTTCATGGATGATCAGGACAGAAGAACTAGGGAACATCGAAAGAAGGATGAAAAGAAGGAAAAAAAAAAAGATGAAAAGTCTTTTTTTCTTTATCTCATCTGACTGTTTTATGAAATTCTTTAATTAAAATATTTACCGGCAATACAATGAAAATCAATATGAAATTATAAATATTTCATACACGCCACACAGGCTTTCTGAAAAAGCCCTTTCCCTTAATATTTTGGGAATGTTAAGCTTGCTATAAATGTTAATTTGAAATACTTAATGTAAGAAAGTATTCAGACAACTGACGTATTTCCTGTGAAAAAAACCCCAACCATCTCAAGAGGTAGATCTGTTTCAGAGACTGTATTTGTCATTTGGTGCCCAGTACAGAACAAGGGGCAATGGGCATAAAGTGAAACACGGGAGATTCCCTCTGAACATAAAGAAATTTTTTTTTTTACTGTGAGGGTGACTGAGAACTGTAAGTTTGCCCAGAGAGTCCATGGAGTGTCCCACCTTGGAGATATTCAAGAGTCATCTGGGCATGGTCTTGGGCAACTGGGTCTAGGTGGCCTTGTTTGAGCAAGGGCATTCATCCAGTTGTCCTCCATAGGCCCCTTCCAACATCAACCATTCTGTGATTCTGATTCTGTGATTCCTTTAATATATATGAAATAACGTAACATTCACATTTTACACCTCCATTCAAATAGTGTGAAGCAAAGTGGGGATGTCAGAATTGGCTATTGCTCTTGGACCTAACAAAAGGCTCTTTGTGTCTTTTGGAAGCTTTCTCTGTGTTCTCAGTGGTAATGAGGAAAAATAAAAATTCTTTTAAAGGAAGGCTTCATTTAGCTAATGCTGTATAAGCAATGAGTCTGCAGCTTCCCCAAGAATTTTTCTGTCCCCTGCTGAAGGAGTACACACACTTTTAACAACAGAACCAATGCAAGCATATGCACTTTATTGTAGCAATTTTGTAATTCTCCTGTCTACCTAGCTTCAACTTCATTATGTCCTTCAGTGAACTTCTCAACATTTTGCACTGTGGCATTTTATTTATGACTTCTACTGTAACATTTGTACCTTCTTCCCTCTTTCCTAGAAACCTTCATGTGTTAATCCTTATGCTGAGATAAACCTACCACCAAGAACTGAAGAACAAGGACACTGTGGACTGGTGCTACAATGTCTCCTGAGCTGCCAGTAATTTTCCTGCAGGAGGGAATCCATTTAGAATTCCTGAGTGGGATTCATCTCATCTAACTTTAGACCAGGAAGTCTGAGTTATTGAAGTGTGTTAGTCACTTGGGAATAACAGACTGATTCTTTCCTCAAATAAAGAAATAAAAGGCAATTGCAGAAGGCAATTTAGACAAGTGCTTTGGACAGTTGGAATGAATCACATGCTGGAAGTGCCTTTTTCTCTCTATTCATAAAAGGAGGTGGCTGAATGCCTGCTTAAGGAGTCTCCATGTATGCTAGTCACCCCTGATTCCATAGAGAATGAAGAAAAATAGGCACTTTTCAAGTGCAATTCATCTAACCAAACGCACACAGATGATTCACACCCTACATGTGCTTTTCCTCAATGACTGTTCAGGAGCCTAGGGAGACTGGCTCAAATATCTCTCTGCTTTAATGCTTTATTCCTTTAATGAATCCCATCAGGACTCTCCATGAATTTGGGCTATAGTTATTTTTTTTTCTTTTTTCTTTTCTTCTTTTTTCTTTCTAATCACATAGGAAGCTTGTGGTTCAGCTAAATAGGATATCCAGCATTCCTGAATCCTAAGGCAGCATCTCAGCACATCCTGTGTTGTCTTCACTTTGCCTTACTCTTGCTCAAGTCCTGATGCTGCTGTGTCACAGGACTTACTCATTTCTACACTGTGACCTTATGCACCACACAATTTAGCAGTCATACCCATCTCCTCCCCAGTCTTGTCACCCTATACATCCTCTCCCATCTTTCATCTCCACTGTTCAACCACTATATCTCATGGCTTTACATTCACTCAGATTTGCTGGTCTATCTCAGTTTCATCATGTTGCTGATTTTGAAAATGTTCATCCACATTTCTCTCTTATTTCTTCCTCCTCTCTTGTACCACTTGCCATTAAGTCTTTACCCATAACATAGATACCATAGTCTGGAAATACAACGTGGGTACAGAAGCCTGAGTTTAACCTGGTTTTCATATGGCATGCACTATCCAAAACAGGAGCTTATCTCTATCTTTGAGATACAGCACCCACATATTGGCTTCAGCTAGAACAAGACAGTAGCACTACTGAAATAAGTCTCCAAATTTATGATACAAGTAAACTCAAACAAATGACTAACCCCTACATGGGATGAAAACTGACATATCTCCTACAGAAATGAAAGACTGTAGCTGGTTTCACCTCAGATATAAATGTCTTGAAATAACTGAACTACTGCTGTCACGTATCTCTCCTCTATTATGCACAGAAGAATAATTTGCAGTTCTGTGTTTTCACTCATAGGTGGCGATAGAAAATTGATATATTATTTACCATACCTTTGCTTAAAGATGCTCTGCAGAGACTAGAGAAAGCATAATGAACTTTCCCAGACATTTGAAGTGATGGATTTTTCTTGTTTTCTGCACTAGGACATTTGTAGAAGGTCATTTTAAATTGTGTCTGCACATCAAACATACCTGACGCTACCTCTCCAGGCAGAAAAGAAAGTATTTTCTCTTTCTTTCTTTCTTTCTTTCTTTCTTTCTTTCTTTCTTTCTTTCTTTCTTTCTTTCTTTCTTTCTTTCTTTCTTTCTTTCTTTCTTTCTTTCTTTCTTTCTTTCTTTTTCTTTCTTTCTTTCTTTCTTTCTTTCTTTCTTTCTTTCTTTCTTTCTTTCTTTCTTTCTTTCTTTCTTTCTTTCTTTCTTTCTTTTTTCTTTCTTTCTTTCTTTCTTCCTTCCTTCCTTCCTTCCTTCCTTCCTTCCTGTCTTCATCACTTCTCTTTACTCTCT
>NW_008629087.1:23102-35657 GCF_000691845.1 Merops nubicus
CTTCCTTCCTTCCTTCCTTCCTTCCTTCTCTCTCTTTCTTACCCCTCCCTCTCACTTTTGCTTTCTTTCATTCTTTCTTTTTCTCTTGCTCTTTATCTTTTTTCACTCTGTCTGTCTTTCCTTCATACTTGCCTGCATGCTTGCTTATTTTCTTCTCTCCTCCCTCCTTCTCTCCTTCCTCCTCTCTCACCTGCCACCCAGTCCTGCTTCTTTTCCTTCTTCCCAGTCTTATTCCCTCCCTCCTTTCACTCTAATAAAACCAGAAGTTGGTTTAAACTGTTTTGTCCCTCTTGAATTCCAAATGAAGTGGAACTATGGGATCTCTCTGGACTTACATGCCTGTATGTGTGCACACAGATGCTGGTACCTTCTCTAATACACCTCCTCCCACACGCCTCAAACGACACAAATGATAGTTCCCAATGACAATCCCAATATGTTCATTTTTCCTATTCACAGCTGTCAGAATGATGTAATAAAAAATAAACTGAACTTTATGGTAAATGCCTCAGGGTAAATGTAGCTCACAGATGCCATTACAGTATCTCTTTGTTTTGTTCCTCAAAATATAAATGCCTTCATCTTGAAATATCTTTGCATTAACTGAAAAGGTATCACAGAAAAGGTAAAAATAAAATATTAGAAGAATAAAAGGCATTACAGAAAAGGTAAAAATGACTCTTTAAAACAAAATACCATAATTTTGCCTGTTGTACCTGTCAAGCAATCATACTGGAAGGCATTCACAGTGCTTAAATTAGAGCATTTCACTTAGGCTAGAAATGAGAATATAATCTTCCTTATGGTCAATGGACTTTTTGGTGATTGAACTTGACTTCTGGAATAGTCCTGTGGCCCACTGGGAAGAATCTACCTATATCACGTCAAGGAAATTAAAAGGATTTCTTTGGAAACATATACATTAATCTTTTAAGAATATTAGTTCACATGGACACAGATATACAGATTCATTTTACGAATCTTCTAGTATTTAACTGAGGCACACAAGTTAGAACAGTAATTGTATAAATCTCCTTTTACAGATGACAGATAGATAGAGATTTAAGAGACTAAGTCAGACCCAAATTGGCCTAAGTCAAGTTTCCAGCTGACCCAGCAATTAGATAAGTCCAAATAAAGCAAAAACACATCAAGATTTATGTTCCACAAGCATAAATTTGCAATAGGCAAAACATCTTTCAGCCATTCCCACTGTTCTAGTTCCTACATTAATTTAAAGAGTCAATCTTCATGCTGCTAAACCAGAACAAATTTGACAGACAAGTTACTCTAGAATCATGTTTCCCACTGTGAACAATGCAGGAAGTTTCATAATGAAGAAGGCCTGGCAGATTCAGTCAAAATGTTGCAGAAAATTTTCTTTCTGACTTTATCTGACACTGAAGACTGAGTTGATTTTATTATTTTCGTTCCTCAAATATACAGTAAAACTGTTGTGGAGGTTTTGATTTTTGTAGTATTTCTTTCTTCCTGCAAAAAGTGTTGTGCAGTTCAGTTTCCAAAGCGTGAACGAGATGACAAGAAAATTTTCTTAGGGTGGGCTTTGCTCTCCTGCATCTCCTGGAAACAAACAATTCCAGACTCTGGTAAGGGAGTTATCTCAGCCCTCAGTGGCCATCACTTACCCAGTCCAGCTGTTCTTTGATCTTCAACTAGTTCCCAAACCAATTTGGGGGCAGCTCAGCAACTTTGTGCCTGTTTTTATTTGTGCTACAATCACTTTTTTTGCAAAAGCTCATGGGATGGTTATTTGCATGCGTCTTGGTGCAGAGAGCACCAACTCCAAGATAAAACAAAACTCTGCTGGAGAAGCAGACAATACACGAATGCCTACCTACAACAAAATGTGCATAAACTGTGCTCTCACTGGAGCTCATCAGCACAGTCCAGCTGCTTTTTGTTTACAGTGAGGGCAATGTTTTCCCTTACTGGAGTAAGTGTGGCCAGTGTTTTGCAACAAATAGGAGAACTCCCAAGAGCAATTTCAACAAACATTTAGAAAGTTATGGCATGATAAAGAGTAAAGCTATGATGAAGCTATGAATCTGAGGGTGGATTTCAGCTCCACTCTAAAGTTCAAGGCTGATGTTTTGATTTCTGCTTTTTGTGCATCTCTAGAAAAAGCTATGCTGTCCTGGTGATTAAGCTGAGAACATAATTAACAATATTTTTTTTTCTCAGCTATCATATTCATCTTTCAAACTTATGAATGTACAGATAATGAAAGTCTTAAGTGAACTCATTATTCACTTATTAATATTAATGTATTTCTTCAGCAAACAACTTTTATCAGTGTTTTGTCAAAATAAGGAATGGTGATTATTAATATAATATAAATGATATATAATTTGAGCTACTCTACTTTCCAGCTATGCCTAGACAGAGAAAAAGACTGAAAAGGGGAGGACAAAGATTGAATTAAATGGGTTCAGTACTCAAATGATGAAATTTTAAGCACAGTTTTCTAATTTCTCCTCTGCCTCAAATCCTTTTCCCGTTTTTCCTTTGATTTGTGATTCTATTATTTTCCCTGAGTTTTCTACCTTAAAGTTGGGAAAAAAATCTAGATAGACTAAAGACTAAAAGAAAAAGTTCACTTTTCTCAAAAAATTTATAATTTTTTATAAGTACCTGGAAAAGTAATTTTTTTTAGCAACAAATAAAAAGAAATTGCTCTGAAAAAAAAAAAAATGTAATTTCTTGACTACACGATATCATATGTTAAATAAATTTCCAGGCTTCAGACCACCAGAATATCTGGGTAAAACAACTATGTAAGAGATACAAAGATATACAAATTTAAATTTGCATTTTAGTTAGCTGTGAAGAAATCTCTTGCTTCTGTTAAAATTATACATTTCCATCAGAATCACCTTCACCAGAGCGTTTGTTAAAGACATAGTGTCAGAGGAACAGCATAAAGCTCCCTTTTTATGGAGTGCAGTATTTTCAATGAAGGTGAAAGAAATATCTTTGAAAGCTTCTTTGTTATTTTATGACACTGTCTTCTCTCAGAGAACTTCAGTCCTTTTTCTAAGATAAAGCAGATGAGACCTTTCCTCTGCAGCTGTAATCAGAAAGGTCCAGATCACAACATTATTGTATCTCAAGATTTCATCCTGAATAACATGTTTGACCGTTTTTTTACATAAGCTTCTACTTTTCAGTTTTCATTTCAAAGGAAGTATGCTTCTTGGCCCTTCATACGGGGACAGCTTGGAAAATGTGAGTTCTTGGGGTCTCAACAAGTCAAAAGACAAACTAAAATGCCCCATACACACACAAAGAAGGAAGTTATATTTAAGCCACATTTTTAATCTTTAGGCAATGTCTCCTGGCTTAGATATACTGAGCTTCTGACCTTCCTTTTGTTGTGGACAGGTACTCAAGGAGGTTAGGCTACTATTACCAGTAAGTCCCACATTCATTTCCATGAAAACACTTTAATACAAATGTGATAAAATGTATAATCTTCTGTTAAGATAAGAGGGGAGAAATAATGACCTAGGGAAACGATGTGTTTAGCTCATGTTCAGTTAGAATGTGTCTTTTCAAGGGAAGTTTTTCTTGCCTTTACTATAAAATAGGCCCAGACATACCACTGTGAAAGAAGTGTTGCAGGTTTTGTCCTAGCTTCATTTTAACCCTGCAAAGTGTACTCAGATTGCTTAGGTGGCTTTCAAAAGATAAAATTCATATGTCCAAAAATCTATATTCTTTAAAATATGAACTGTCAACACCTCCCACCCCCACAAAAAAACAGCACGGGGGGATAGGTTAGCTGCCTAGCTGTGAGGGAGACTGAATCACCAAAGGACAATTAATTTAAATGGCTATTGAGCTTCTAAAGAGTCAGCTCTCAATTAGATGTATTTGCCTTGACATTTCTGTGAACTGAAACCATAGGAGCTTATTTAGGATTTCAAAATCTCTGCCAGGACTCAGTGTTTAATATAATTTGATTGAATTCAATGGAAAAAGTCCATGAGGGCCTTTTAAGCCAGGCATGGGGACCTTCCCCTGCTCAAAGTGTAGTAGATTTCTCAGGTACCTTGCTTGCACCACAAACTCTCACACACTATAAAGTGTCGTGAGTCACGTAGAGAGAAATCTCAGTCTGTGTCTGGTCCTGAATATATAGATTCCCTGCTTCTGCTTTTGGAACTGGTCAACAACAGACTGAATTTATCATGAATCATTAAACAAAGGGCTCTTGTGATGAAAGGCTGAAATTAGAGAGGCATCTTGAAGATTCCATCTTCTTTTTCCCTTGGCAATACATTTATTGAAACACAAAACTCTTCAGGGTGGAGACTTCACTCTTGCAAATGTGCTGGCCTTTCCAAATTGAGTAAAAATGTGCAAATTTTGGAAGTGATAAAGCACCTGCAATAACTACTAAAGCCAAAGGAATCCGTGGGTGTTCAGCATTTGTTTCACATTTTCACTTCCATTTAAGTTTCTACATTTAAGTGCTATTTGAGGCACCCAGAGGGAGACTTTCAAAAGCACCTTTATTATATGTAGGAACACAACACTACCAGAGAAGTCAGTAGGATCTGTGTTTCTAAATCTTTGCCTAGCTTACATTAAAACTTAAAAAAAGCCCCAAAGAATCAAAAACAAAACCACCTGTAAATTTTACTTACTGTTAATCAAAGCGAGGTGATGATTAGACACAGCAAATGTAAAACAGGGTGTTAAAATGATTATGGTAAAAAAACAAAAAGAGAGGACTTTTACAGCTTCATCAAGCATAGCATTTTCCTAGAGGTAGAGAGGCAAAGTGAGATTAAAGTGTGGCTAGCATGAGGAAAACAGAAAATTGAGACTGTTATGAAAGGTATTCACAACTGCACAGTACCAAATGCAAGCATTATATCTGATTTGCAGCAGAGATTTCTCCTGATCATATTCAGTGTTGTCCCCAGCCCTGTGTATATGTAGCTAAAACCCACTAGTTTATATAAATCATAGTTGATTTATACCAGATATGGTCAATCACAACTGCTAAATAGTTTTTTTTTTTTTTTTTTCAGTTCAGCCTACAGCAAAATGTTAGAATTCATGCCCCCAGCATTTCTGCAGTCAGAGATACCTTGGGTTGCTATTATGTCAACATGATGAAAGTCTTACAGATTCGCCTTTAATACTACAAAGTTACTCTAAAAAGACAATTATTTAACTGGAGGGGTTACACTCATGTTGGCAATAGAGTGATAAAATTAGTAAGAATCAAGAAATGTAACTTAGAGAGTAAACATAGGATTTTAAAAATAAAAATAAAATTCCAAGCTCTAGACCCTAGTCAAGCTTAGTTAAAGTCAATAAAACTTATTTTCCTAAGCAAAGGAAAACACAAGAAAGCAGCAATTGTGAAAATAGTTTGGATAATAAAGCTTTGTAGCTGGAACTAGAGGTACACAGCTGAAAAGCTGCTGTGAAGAATGCAGTTGTGATGGAATGGTGTGGGACAGAAGTGTCAAAGACACGGAAAGATGCCATTAGGAGCCAATGTGTAGTAAAGCCAGGAGACAATAGCTGTGACCCAGATTGTTCAAATGAGAAGGGATTTAGGCACAGATATTCTGTTGAAATTCAATTTCAGCTGAGTCTAACACAGTGTTTTCCTTTTAAAGTGAAGGCCTGACTCAGGAAAGGGACAGTATCTGACTCCTGTCTCTCACTTGCAAGCTCAAAGTAGATATTGATGTTCACTTTTCTTCTTCACTAACTTGAATCAGCCTGTCCCTCCACTTAGGGTCATGTCCACCCATGCAGTCACATGTGCTGAACTCACCTGTTCCCACTGCCTTGTTACTTTCCTCCATGTACACATGACAACAGAAACTTCCATCAGGTTACTGATTGAACTTTCCAACAGGAAGTCAGATATATGTCACATTTCTCATACTAATTCATAATTAACTACTTTGTACAGAGCAAAATAGCATCAGTGTTGAAATAGCAGCTCCACTGGTCAAAGTAGTCATACCAAGAAATCAAATTAATCTGAGGAGGATTATAGAGTTACAGACCCCTTGGGTCAGGGTTTCTATCAAGATGCAATGAGGCTGTACTCTGCATTGTGCAGCCTTTGGAGAAAATTGTCTTTGGGTTGAGTTAGAGATGAGGAGAACAGAGAATTGGGAAGTAGAAACAAGAGAGAATCCTAGTCATCCTAGAAGAAAGATCTGGGGTGTGGAAACCCAAACAAATGAGCAAGTTTTCACAGCCTTAAAATGTCTCTCCTCAAGGTCTCCACATCACACACAAAACAGACAGACTAAGTTTCAACCAGCAGACTTCTTTACTCTTTGGATAAGACCATTAGACTACTAACCAGGAGACTAGGATGCATTGATCTGCTATAAGACGACCAGAACCAGTGTAAAGTAATGTCAATTTTTTCAGGAGTAACTCAGCAACAAAGGATGGGGAGCCAGCTGACTTAGACTGTGAAACAAAGAGTAACAATCAGGTAAGAAAACTAGGGAAGTGGAGCAATAATCTCAATTACATGAGATCAAACTTACTTTTCTCTGGTAATAGATGCCCCACCTCAAGTACTCTGTGTAGTTCTGGGTGCCTCAATATAAGGAAGCCATCAAACAACCAAAGCGTGTCCAGATGTGGAGTGACCCAGGTGGTGAAAGCTCTTGAGGACAAGAGTTATGAGGAGTGGCTGAAGTCACTTGGCTTGATCAGCTTGAAGAAGTTAAGGCTGAGGAGTGACTTCATCACAGTCCACAGCTTCCTGAAGGGGAGCAGTGAAGGGGGAAGTGTTGATCTCTGATGTCTTCTCTCCGGTGACCAGCAACAGGACATGAGGAAATGGAATGAAGCTGCATCAAGAGAAGTTCAAATTAGACATAAAGAAATGATTCTTCACTGAGGGCCTGATCAGTCACTGGAACAGGCTCCCCAGTGAAATCATCGTGGCACCAAGCCTGGCAGAGTTTAAGGAGAGTCTGGATAGTGTTCTTAGTCTTATGGTTCAGTTTTAGGTAGTCCTACAAGGAGCAGGGAGTTGGACTTGATGATCCTTATGGGTCCCTTCCAACCTGAGATATTCTATGATTCCATAATTCTATGGTATGCAAAGTAACTCTGATTTCACAATTCACAGATTATCTGTTGCTGCATGTTGATTGCAGCCCTGAGATGCAGAATAGTTGATATCTGAACCCAATAGGTCCAAGGTCAGAGAATTCTTCCTTCTGCACACACATTTTAGCAAGGGAGGAAATTGTCATCTTTTCTAAAAACACTGAATAAGAGAAGTCTCTAAGGCAAGAAAACTTGTTCTGATTAATTAATGTCTTGAAAGAGAAAGGAGTTAAAGTAGCTTGGATTTTATATTGATTTAGAGTCCACTATAGACTTCTGGATCCATAAAACCACTTCTCACTGCCAGTCTTATTCTGAGATACTTCAGATGTGGTACTCTGAGAAATTTCAATGCCTACATTGACACGACAAAACCTTAAAGTCCAAGAACAGTTTACTGGCAGCTGTCTACCCATCTAAGTGTCTAAGATCATGGTATACTTAATGTAATGAAATGTCAGTGGGTTCTAGAACTCAGTTAATTTGCCTAAATGAATCTGTTCATTGCCATTTAAGGTTTCCTCATGGATCCCACTTGGTGCACACCTGCACTTTCAGCAGGGCTTGTGTCTCCTCTGTCTCCTGTGTCAAGTTTGTCCAAGCTATGTAAAAGTCTCAAATGCTCTAGGACATCTCCCTGTCTGAAAACAGAGATATCTGTGTTGCTCAGATGATCAGCTCACTGTGAAATAGTTATCTAGGACAACATCTGGTTGTCTAAATTCAGTCTTATGTCATTTTAGATTCTGAGAAATATCTTGCTTGGCCTCTTGCAGCTGCCTCACAATGGTGTCGTCTCCCATAAATCCTATGTCACATGTGTCAGTCCAGTAGGAATGCCTTAGGCATTTCAAAAGGCCACAGATAGTTAAGCTTTAGAAAGCTTTAACAGTTGAATTCTACTCTTAATGTCTGGTCAGCTAAATAGTTCTCTGGATACGATGTCTGTTGGCAGTACTTATCAGAAAATTAAATACCAAGCTCAAATATAAGACATGTAAATATAGGTTCTTTAATCTTAAATGGGATCCCACCCCTAGGAATTACTGATGGATCATTACAATTTTATATGTTAACTTTGAACAT
This sequence comes from Merops nubicus, assembly GCF_000691845.1. Classification (NCBI taxonomy): domain Eukaryota; kingdom Metazoa; phylum Chordata; class Aves; order Coraciiformes; family Meropidae; genus Merops; species Merops nubicus. Next base: position 31,320 of record NW_008629087.1, read on the forward strand.
ACTGGCTACTGGAAAAAAAAATCCTTTTCATTCTTTTTTTCCAGAAAAGAAAAATGACAAAAATGTTTTTTGAAACATCTTGATCTCAGTGAAGAATGAAGTATTTTAAGTATAATGATTGAAACAAAGGTTTACACAGACCATAACTGATTTCTCATCAACAGAACTGGATGTATATTGCAGATCAAGGGAATCTTGTAGGCAAAGTTTCACTGAGGCTTATTCCTGAAGATGGGAAACCAGTCTCTGGTAGTAAACTATTTATCAGAGCTGAATGTCTGCAACTTATCTCAGTGAAAAGCTCCTACGTAATAAATAAATAAATACATATTTGCGGGAGAAAATGTGCACTTTCTGTGGAATACCAAATGGTAGGATTTTGCTCATCATCCATTTATGATGGAAAGCCCCTTTGCCTTTTGCAATATCCATTGCATTTAGATAGCTAGAAATTTTCAGTTAAACTAGTGGACTTGATCCCTCCTGAACCAGTTCCACTCATATCAAAAATACCCAATGCATCATTCTCAGAAGGGTATTTTCCTTCTTCTTTCAATATACTCAGCAAATACTGAAGAAACTATTTTTGAATCTATTGGTAGTTTTATCCAGCCATGCATCAGTGTCAAATGTCCCATTACAAATGAAGCTGGTAGAGAAAGCTATCCAAAGTCAACTATGAACTTGTAAATCAAAGCCATCATTTTGAGTTCAGGCCAGAACATGGCACTGGAAACATTTACTAGCTCAGATATATGTGTCCCTCCTGTCAGAGAGCAGAGGGTAAACAGCAATACTCCTCTACTGCACCATTCATAAATTTTGATCTTAAGACAATATTGCCTCACATGAGAGATTAGGGTCAGCAATTTTACTTTAATTTTCTGGCATAAAGGTATTTGTTATAATCCTGCAAGAAACATCACTGTTCTGGGGACTACTTTTAATCTACATAATTAATTTGATCAGTGAGTGTCACAATGACCTTTACCAGATTGTCACTCAAAGAACAAGAAATCTGTCTTTAAAATAACCTTTTGAAAACAGATATTTAAAATTTAATAGCAGAGGCAAAACTGAAACCCTGTAAAAACAAAATGTGTTGCTGCACATTCTTTTTGTTCTCTATAAGAGCTGAGAAGAGAAAAGCATCCTGATCAGGAAAAAAAAAAATCAGATAAAGGCTTGGATAGAATAAAATAGATTCTATTTGGACTTGGAATGAAACAGGTAAGAGAGTTTGAATTTGAAGAAAAAATTGCAGTCTTGGAACAAATTAAGAAAGAGGACATTATTGGAAGAAAGATGCAAGTATCTTTCAAAGGGAGCTTTGTAATATTTGGGAGAATAAAAGAATCATTCAATACTAAATAAAATGAATTGAGATTCCAGTCCTTTTGAGGTTTGTCTATCTCTAGCCTTAGTTACTGTGAAATTCCTTGACAACAGTAATAAAGCATTTACACTGAGAGTCTTGACTGGTGCCCACCTGAAACATTCTTCTTGTATTGACTTAGAAAGCTTTGGGGGCAAAAATTGTGTGAAGCAATGAGACTATTCAATATTAGACAAAAGGAGAAAGCATACAATACTGGAGACATATTTTCCCTTTGCCTATGAAATGTTTCAAGTGAAAACTGTGTCTTTCAACACTGCAGACCTTGTGGGAAATGACCTGTACACTGGATAAGTAGACAGGCACAGTAGGGGATTTCATTACACCTCAGAATTTGACTGGCACAACCAGCTCTCTCTGGCTCTCTGTAACCCCTGGCAAGTGCTTGGAATTGAATCTGTAAATGTTAATCAATATTTCAGGCCTATTAAATAAAGAAAGGCATTGTGGAAATCAAAGCACTAACGGCTAGCATGGTGCTGTACAATGACTTCCAGGCCATCAAAAACCTTGTAGGGAGCAAAAGAGCAAATATTTTAATAAAACAATTACCTCTACAATTTCAAACCTGCAGAAGAAATGTTACATCTCCAGCCCTATCACACTAACGTAATTTTCATTTCAAACAGGTCAGTGAACAGGAGCAACTCAATACAGATATTTAATGAGTCTTTAAGATGCTATCCTAAATCCTAGGGAAAGTAAGCCCACCATGTGTTTAAGACATCTGCAAGCACATCCATTTCCTCTCAAAGATGAAATGGGGCAGAACTGTATCCAAAGCCTAGGGGAGTTTTACCATTGATTTCAGTGGAAATAGGCGCTGAGTGAGATTCATGGGTGGGACTGATTTAACACAGTTGTAGACAGCCACACCATAGGCAGCTGTGGTTGAGCTGGTCACCTGAGGCTTATTTTGGAGAGAAACGAAAACTTCTGGAGTGCAATTTATTTCATGCTAAAGCCAGTGTCTAAAATAGGTCAAATGAATTGCACCTTAAAGCCCACTGGTGCCTGATGTGATTACAAAGAGAGTCACATGTAGCCAAAACAACTAAGCAACAGACATCCAAAGTCAGATGAGATGGATCCCTACATCCCTGTATATCTAGTGGTGCATGGACATAAACCAGACTGCAACAGGCAAATGAACCTCTGCCACCCTCAAGCAAGTGTGTAAAAGGGTAACATAAGAAAAAAAAGTTTAACATTTTTAAGATTTTGAAGTGTTTCCCTGTTACGAAGTGTGAGATTAGTCTATAAGAGAATATATATATCTATATCAAACACTTACTGAGTAGGAAAAAAATATTTTGACCCACTGAAAAATTATTCCTGATTTTTTTCTCCCTTTCACAAAGCAAAAATTGAGCTCTCCAGCCACAAAGTGGTAACTCGCTGCAGTATAAAGTAGCAGCTCTTGATTTCCTTAGAGTTCTGGTAGATGCAGGAGATAGATGTTGATATGAACAAGATCATAACCTTGATAACTGCCAATAACCTGATGATATTACCCTGCCTCTGAGAGGAAACAGCCTCCAGTTTGTTTCCTTTGCCTTCCTGAATTTAGGGATAGGTACTATGACCAAATACCAAAGCAAGATATGACTATTTACAACTTCCCCAGTTGTTATTGAACAAACTTCCTTGCAAAAGTAAATTCCTATTTCTCAGCAAGGTCACTGTCATGAAGTGTGGAAAACAAGTGCAGAAAGTTTCCAATTCTTTCAGAGTTTGCCTAAAAAAAAAATTGCCATTGGCCGATTTAAAATGGTGACATATTTATCCCATTCTGGTCAGTGAAGACAAGAGAAGGTTAATATTCCTTTACAACTGTTGTGTTGAAAGGAATATGAAAATAAAACAAAACAAAACAAAACAATCAAACCCTGCAGCTAATGTATTCTGAACCAGTGAGAAAAGTAAAGAAACTAATGACTGCTTGATATCTTCTGTACCTTCTGGATACCTGTGCTATGCTGGTTTTGGTAACAATTTCATCGTAAACTTGATAAGAATTTCCTTGGTTAACTACACAGAGCTAAAATTCTCACAAGTAGGTCCCGTTTACCAAAATATAAACTTTTGAAATTGAATTGATAGACTGTGTTCTGTTCCTAGAAGTGGTGTAGCTAGCTATTTTGGTGAATGACTTTTGTTGATGTTTTTGGAAGGTGGAGAAGAAATGTCAAGACTTGCTCAGAAGGGGCACAAGAACTCTACAGTCTATGACTCAACTCAGGTACCGATTTTCTCAACATGTGGAAGCGTATCTCTGTCCCTCAGAGATATTTGGGCCACCTCGGTTGTTGATTCTCCAGGAAACAGAGCCAAGGCCATTAATGAATGAAGGAGGGTTAATCAAAGTCTCACTTGGACACCAGATCCATTAGCTTCACCTGAAATGATTTGTCCCAGGCCCTGTGTGACAAAATGAGTCTGACCTTGAAGGAATACTGAGATGCTGAAGCTGTAGAAAGTTACAGAACCTTGCAAGGGCAGGCACATTATTGGCAGATCCCTGCAGGGTGGAGGGGCTTCGTGTTCATAGGAGACCTTCAGACCTCCTTCCTCTGAACCTATACACAGTCAGAGGGACAGAAAGAGGTAGAGCACCACATTCTTCCCCGTCATAGCTTCAGCCTCTGATACACCTGATGAAACTTAAGTCCTAATAATTTCCTTTAATTTCTTTTTCATGTTCTCTCTCCCTTGTTAAATAAAGCGCCTGTTATTTACAGCTCTCATCAGCCTGCTCCCAGTCTAATGAGACTGCAGAAAGTTTGCCTGCAAACTCCCACTCCTTCTGTCATCTTGATTGTCTGGGGATGCCTTGTGAAGCTGTTCATGCTCCATCACCACCTCCTGCTTCCTCACCTTCTTTCCCCTCTCCTTAGCTGAGGCATGTGCTTGCCTGTCATCTTCCCTCATTTCATTCCTGC
>NW_008629087.1:35688-70922 GCF_000691845.1 Merops nubicus
AAAAAGGTACCAAAGTACATTTAATTTACTAGTGTTTTAACACAGGCCTTCCCCCATCACGTTTCAACTATCCCCACTGTAATCTGAGGATGTGTCATATTCTCACAATGATGGAGCAATTTCTCCCTGTGGTGCTCTGGTTTTCTTTTCTCTTTGGGTCTGGATGAAAGACGTGAAGACTAGAAAAGGTAGCTTTAATCTCCAGTAAACAAGAAAAGGTTTTGAGGCTGTGCAATCAGAGTAGATCATGTAGGGTAGAGTATCAAGAGAATATTCCTTCGAGAGGAGAATCATTGATGGTGCCTTCTCTGAAGCTGCTTCATAGGAACAAACATAAAAAGTTTTCTCAGGAAAGCCACTGATGGAAGTGCCACAAAAACTGTTCCTAAAAAGCTAGCTCTATGAAAGGTGACTGATGCAATGATAACTGCATAAGCTGAACTGTAGCAGGTCATGGACATTGGGGACCAGGCTAGGAACCCGGGGATGACGTCTGTGAACTATTAGAGACTGACATCCTGTGTGTGGAGTCTAGAGCTCACATGCTGGCTAAGATGATCTTACTTACAGACCTCCCTCAAACCCACAAAAAAAACCTTGCCAAATTCATTGGTACACTGTTCCATGTGATCTTGGGAAAGACCTACAATGTGAATGCAAATATAATTACAAATGAAAGGAGGCACCAACATTCTCATGGATTTGAAATACCTGAGGTGAACATTTTAGAGGAGGCTGAATAAATGTCTGGCATTGTTAGCACTGAGGTGATAAGGCTAAGCTAAGTAACGTAACCAACACTCTAAACCATGAGAATAATAAAGAAGCGATGTTATTAACACATCAAATGCTGTTGCAACACAACAAAACTATTCCTTCAACATGCTACATACAACAATGAGGTCCTTCTACAAACCAGTCCTAGACCTGACTGCTCAACTCTCCTTGCCTGCCTAGTGTTCCTGTTCCTGCTTCCCTCCATCTCTCTAGGCCTTTCTGCTTGTCCCAGGCTTGCCTTCAACCTGATGCCTGACCTGATTTAAGATACTGAGATCAAAATCTGCCTCTCCTCTCTTCTCCTTTTGCTGTCTACCACAAAACTAAGAATGTGTAAGTTCGTTACTTTTATTTCTGTTAGGACATAATTTCATAAACCTTTACTGTGAGATGCTTGGGAAGGTCTGACATGATCTGAGTTTTCCTGCAGAAGTAGAATTGTCTGGACAAGCGAGGTGGAAGTACCTAGTTCAAGGAATATGAGCTGCACAACAGCCTGGAGGGAGCACCGTTCTTCACGGAACGTGGAGTTTACCATGCTTGGATTATTTGTCTTCATGCACATGGAAAGATAAGCAGGCTTGTAAAATGGGTGAAGTGGGATGTAATGCAGAAATCCTGTCAAATTTAGTGGGATGAATTGGACCTGGCTATCTACATCCCTTCTCTGTTTCAGTTCTGCACAATATTCCTTCTCTCTTCACGATTCAAACTGTTGTAAGAGTGGCTTTGTTAAAAAAAGATACCATCCTCCTTTTCAGGGATGAATGTGGTACACGAGTCATTGATTTTAAGATTAAAATGTGCCTGCAGCATTTAACAGGACATCTGTTTAAATACTGATTCACTCACATCAACAAGGAATAAGACACCCAAGGTCAAAGTAACAGCTAAGTGATACTGGGATGAGTTTAGGTGAAGAACAAGCCTCTGCAAAGGCTGGGGCTATGCTAAACAGGCCTGAAAAATCTGAAGTTTCATTTTTGTAGCTGTAAGATGTTTATTCAAGGCAATGTTTGTGGAGAAGAAGGTCTACTGTTGTGTCCATTCCTGATTTCACCATAAACTCTGTCATGTTTGATCTTTGTATGGCTCTTGTTGCAATGACAATGTTCGCTGTGTAACAGAGTGACTGCATAGAAGACTTGCTTTATATTTAGAATTTATAAAACTTTCTACTATTTTCTGAAGAACGGTCTATAAAAATGCAGGCTGGAAGAAACAGAGAGGTAAACTAGACAGCATGGCACACGTTTCAGCAAGGAATAATGAAAGATGGTGTAAAACCTCAGGAACTCAGCTCTTTGCAAAACAGAATTGGTTTCACATATGACCTATTCCCAAATTATTCTCAGGGATTTAGTGGTCAGATTTGTCCTTGATTTCATTCTGCATTAGCATATGTGAGCCAAAAGGATAGTTCTTTTCATATTTTATATATCTAGTATCATTTGTGTTTGTTGCTTAATTTTCTTTTTGGCTTGTCCTTATAGTCCTCAAACAGACCAAAAAAAAAAAAAAAAAATTCTTCATACCCTTTTTAGTATTCTGAATGCTAACATTTTCTGATCAACTAAATCACATGTTGATGACCAAAATTTCAGCAGAAATTGATACTCAGTCTCCCATTCCCAGGCTCTCCAAATAACATTGCTGGCAGCTCTGTCCATGGCTGTCCCCAGGACTTTCTGTTATTTGACTTGATCTTTGACAAATTATGGCAAAAGCAGTAATTTGGGGCAGGACTCCAGCCTATGATACACACTTAAGGGTGATGGGATTTAAAGTCAAGTAGTGTAAGGTATTTCTTTATCTGTTCTTTTATACAAATGTGAGAGAGAGTAACAAACAGAATACAATGATATTGCTTCAAAAGATCAGTTCTAAAAATATCAGAAATATGGGAGTCAGGGCTGTTACATGTAACACACTTTAAAACGTTGAATATTGGGACAAGGACTTTACGGGTTAAAGCAAGTTATTAAGAAGTTATTTCATCATTATAGGCATAAGCTTCCTTTCTTTAGGAAGACTTTTTTTTTATTATTATTTTTGCTTCAGAAGGCTGCTGAGTGAAACTCATATAATGACACCAACTGTCAAACTTATCATGTCTCAATTATATTAACACCTTCTTTTGAAGTTCCTAACATGTAAAACGCAATTTACTATAGAAGGTTTCAACACCTACTGAAAGGAATTCAAAGTAGAGAAATGCTGCATTTCAGCATGCACTTTGGAAAGCTCAGAAGGTTTCTTTGTTGCTGTTTAGAAATCTTATATGCTGGGGAAATTGGTGGTATACTCCTCTAGCCTAATAACAGAAAAAGAGGGGGGAAATATCACTGCTTCTTTGAAAGGTTTGGAAATGTTCAAATGTAACTTGGATGATGATCTGAGAGATCAGCAAAGCAGGTCACAGCACAAAAACGGCTTCAACTAAAATTTAGTAACAGATTTTGTTTATGTATCATTCAAATTCAATGTCACTGTATGAATTCTGGTTCTTCTTTTCCTTTTTTATCCCCGAAATCCAAAATAATTCTACCAAAAATGAAAAGGAAAAATGTCTTTACAAAACCTGCAGATGAGAGGGAAAATTGAACTTAGGTTTTTTTCCTGATCTTTACAAGTTCATCTCTTTTGAGTAGGTTTATATCACTGTCTGGAGCTAACGTGTCAGGTCTTGCAAACACACAAAACTTCAGTGTTTCAACTACAATGTTACTATATTGTTACAGATTGTAGTTGAAATTATAACACTCATGGGATGTAGTTATTTGGGTATAGACAATTTCTTTTTGGAAATAAGAAAAATCTTTATCGGTGTTTTAGTTTCATACCAGTATTTCTGTACGAAATATGTATTTTAGTATATTAGTATATATAGTATTATTAGTATATTTATTTGGTATATTATTTAGTATTCTATTAGTATATTTAGTATGAAACTAAATTATCAGTATATCTGATACCAAACACAGTCATAACAGTATCACTATAAACACACCATAGGTTTTGATTTACATGTTTCAATGAAGGATTAGGCCCCTATCCGAAATAAGCTTCTGAGCATAAAATCAGTATTTACTATAGATCATAAACTGTTAATTAGAAACTTGATAGGAAACTTCTCAATATTTGTTGTCTTTATCTCTGTTGTATTTGAAAAGGCCTAAATCATCCCAAATGAATATGCTCCTGTCTGCAGCTCCTACTCATTTTCTCTTAGGCAAAACCTTTGTGTTCTTCCATTTCTAGATGGTTAGTCTTATATTTGACAAGAATGTCTATTTTTCAGAGAGCTGGAAATGTTTAGTATTATAACGTCTTCTTTCAGATACATTCCAAGTTGGACACCTAGAAACCCACAAAGGTATTCAAATCCTAGGGTAATTTTGGGAATCTTAGCAATAAGCTTTCAACAAGAAACTGCACACATCTAGTTTTTAAAGAACCTTCTGCCAATAGTTTCTACCTGGAAGTCGTGATCCTACAACTGAAGTGGAAGCTCTTTGAAAGCTATTCTTCTCTTCCCTAGGTATAAATGAGCTATTTATTTATGACTGAAGAAGTGTTTTTGTGTTCAGCTATCATTTTTTTTATAGTTAAGTTATAAATAACTATTGTAACAAAGCCTTAGGCTTCTGAGCTCCAGATAAGGCTGAATGCACTTTATGAGAAGCAGAACATCTTTGGACAAAATGCCTAGAATGGTAACAACAAAGACGAGTGGATTATGTAACCTGAACAAAAACAAGCCTCTTCTCCCCCTTCATATCCATTGAATTCTGCATCATGCACAAAGCACAGCATGCATTCAAATGAAGCTCTAATGTGTCATTGTCATTACCTTGTGCTGCATTATTTACTACTGCTGTGTAGGATTTCTATGGGGAAAATTTCACAGCTGAGAAAGAACTTGTTTTATTGAGAGTAAATGTAAAGTAATTCCTGTTTCCAAAGAACAAAGACAATAAAAATAAGGCACTAACATTTTCGTCTTCAGTTATGCACATTTTCCCCCTCACACACCTTTTTCCACTATTCTTCAAATAAGGAGATCAAGATTAAGGCTGCTGGACTGATAAAGGTAAAGTTTGATTTTATATAAAGCCATGATTTTACTCTTCTAAAGAAATGGCCAGTTCTTTACAAATATTGGGTAACTCTGAGCTTTCAAGATAATCCTGCAGTCCAGAGACATGAAGTAATTCATAACAAAAAACAAACCAAAACCCCTCATCTGTAACAGTTGTCTTTGCTTGTAAATATGTTTCTGTGGCATTGAAGAGTTTCTCTAAATAATGAATTCTGTTTATATTTCCATATATGTGCCTCCAAGTTCAGCAAATAAGTGGGTATTTAGGCATTAATTAAATGATAGACCGTCTCAGAAGTTGCACCTTGGCCAGTAGAAAGAAACAGGAAGCATTATTTATTACTTATAAAATCAGCAAAAATGGATAAACCATTTTCCCTTTGTTTTTAGGACACAAGAACTTTTAGGTAATCGATGAACGAAACAGTTGCAAAAACTTCTGCCCTCTATTGACGATCAAATAACTTAAGGAATGCAATATATACAGCTGCCATTATAAGTAGAGAATGTATAGGAAAGGCAGGCATTAATGTGATTTCTGATAGAGATTTTCTCTATTCTGATTGCTCCTAGCTTGGTTGACTGTCCTCCTAGTCTGCATTGCAGTGGCATTTTAGTTGGAAACCACCCATTTCCTCACATTACTGTGACTGAATTTTGGCATCCAGCAAAATTTTCATAGAAAACACATGGTAAATTTAGAAGCATGCAGTTCTGGAAAGATGATATGTAGATATATAAGCAGATATGTAAGCAGCTAGATTCCTGTTTAATTTCATTTAAGGAGACCTGATCCTTTTGTGTCGACATGTGACATGTGGTCTGTGCAGAAAATGGATCGTTTGTGAAGATCATGAATAATAGAAGTAGAATGGATACTTTTAATAACAGGTGTAATGGACGTTGTGAACACCCAAAGTGTCTGCAATGTATGATTGACTTGCACGTAGTTCAGGAAGATGATCAGGATGTGATCAGGGTGTGATGATCAGGATGTGATGGTTGGGTGACAGAGCCTGGAGCAGGCTGCCCAGAAGGGTTGTGGAGTCTCCTCTGGAGACATTTAAAACCCACCTGGACGCATTCCTGTGTGACCTGCTCTAGGTGGTCCTGCTCTGGCAAGGGGATTGGACTAGATGATCTTTCAAAATTCCTTGCAACCCTCAACATCCTGTGATTCTCTGGTTCTGTGGGCTGTTTAACAGTGTGGTCAGAGCTGAGTGAGGTATATCACAAAACCCAGCTGGTTTGGTGGTAGGATGTTCTGGGATGTCACACACACACAATTTCTATGAGGGTAAGTAACTTACTGATATATATGCTTAGTTTAAATGGTCACTAACTTGCTTAATACCTTTCCATGCTTTGGGGATGACTCTACATTGGCTGCTGAACTCTCTATCATGCCACTTTTGCTGAACCTGAACTAGCTAAATTACAAAGATCTCTTTCACCTGTAATAACAAAAGCAATAACCTGCATTGCTATAACAACTCTGTGATATAAGTGCTTTGCAAAAGGCCCTAGTCTGAGGTGATTGGATCTCTGCCTTCTATTTTTTTTCCCCAGATGGGATGGTTGGGTTATTTGTAGGGTGTCCACAATAATGTTGTTTAGGCTTTCTCACCAGGGAAATGAAAGACAGAATTCTGACAGCACATGCTCAAAACACTGTGCAGACACTAATTAACAAGCAAGAGATGATGAACAAGTGGTGAAGAGCTTAGACACTTCTATCTCGCCTTGAAACCCTGAGCAGAATGGCCCATGCTTCTGTGGACCAGCCAACTATAAATGCCAACTGGGAACAGCATGACAAAGTCTGCAGTCAAACTGTCAGTGGCATCTAATTAGCGGAGTTCTAGATCAAGAATAAAATGTGTTTGACTCCTTATAAATATGATGTGTAAAAAAGTTACATAACGACATGCTGCTGCTCTACATCCCCCTTAATGTTTTGACAAGGGGCGTCAAGTGGTGAAAAGCTGCAAAATTCCAAAGTATTTCAGCGGCTGCGTGCTAGCAGCTGAATTCTCTCTTTCAATTTCTTAAGTACTAAGGTCCAGAAATGAGCCAGGCTCTGGGGATATATGAAGGTTGTTACAGTTTACTGAGCAGTTAGATTTTTTTTTTTTATTTTTAACAGAATAATAATTGAATTAATAAATTGAAATATGCATAACATTAGAGAGTAGATTTCTGGAAGATAAATTGTGTTCTCCCAACAGAGGCATTTGAAATCTATCTGTAGAGGACCCAAGTCCTAATTCTGGAGGACCCCCTCTGTATTTCTAGGCATGCTGTTTAAAGCAAAAATCCTATTGTTGGCTGCTAAAGTGTTTTTTCACTTTGAGGGTGCTTGGCACGGGATCTGCTGGTCATCTACTTTGAAGGTATCAAAGAACTCGCAAGTGATGTCGATCATCAGGCTCATTTCTTCAAGGAAAAAAAAAAATGAAAGAAACCTGTTTTTGCAAGTGGGCTTGGTTTTATTACTCTGAAAAAAATTAGCTTTGCATAACTCACTGGTAAATGGGAGTCTGAATCTACCCCTGTGGGCACTATTAGAGTTAGAACCATAATTTCCTTATGCTCTACTAGTAACTGAAACAGAGAGGTACCCAGTGAAAATCTATGTTGTTCTACAAAGATATTGCTGCTTTCCACCGACAATGGAACAAATCTGAATTTTTCAGGCTGTTGATTTAGGTATCAGAGTTATACAACTAAAATAAATGGAGTAAAGCCTGGTCAACTATTGTCTCCCGTTCTTTAAAATGGGAATAATATAACCTCTTTGTCTAACAGAAGTATTATGCACAAAAATTCAATAATCTTTGTGAAACCCATGGATGTTACAAAAGACAAGCACTGTGGAAATGCTGGGAAGAAATCAATCATTCTGTCTTCAGAGCAAAGTCTAAATATTGTACAGTAAATAAAGCTTGAGAACACTGAATGAAATAAAATAAAAAAAAAAAAGTATTTCCTTGCTGTTCATTAGTAGCAGACTGTCCAGCCTGTTCTTTAAATGAGGCTGGGAACTTGTATAGAAGTAATATGCAGTCATGTAGTTAAAATAAAAGAGACAGGAGACGCAAGTAGATTTTTTTTTTTCCTAAGGTTTAAACAAATGGCTTTTAAAGCATGAAATTAGTTAAAAGATTTTTTGTACAACAATTCATATATGCAGCATATAAATTTACTTTTCCCATGATTATATTTATTCATCATGAAATACTCTCTAGTGATTTTGTGGAAAATATAACTGTTGCAAGAATATTAATACCTTAGTAAATTAGATATTAAAGAGGCATACTAACCCTGAGATGCAGGTGGCTATGTATATGGAATATCAATGCCAGCTAATGTAGTACAAAAGTGCAGAGCAACTAACTAAAATTACCTAACTGTTACACACAAGTCTCCACAGCTATAAAGCAAAGATCTGAATCTTTTCTCATTTACACAAGCTTTATGCTTAGGGAGCTCCTAATTTACACAGGTGTCAGAGAAAAGAGAATCATCCCAATTATAGTCTGAATTTATTGTGCCATCACGTTAGCCAATTTAGCTATTTCAGTGATGACCACATCATTAACATCTTTTCAGGACAGCAATAACTGAGTCATTTTTATTGCTGCAATTAATATTGATGGCAATGAAACAAGCAATATAGGTACTTGACTCATATGTCTTGCAGGTAAGTATTGCAAAAGTAAGTAACTTCTTGATCATTTATTCTTGTTATTGTTAGTTATTCAAGTTCATACTTGCTATGGTTATGTCAGGTATTTCCATATAATTATGATGATACACATTAAATTAAAATTATCCTCAAAATAAATTTTGGCCATAACACAAAAATCCTTCCTCAGTCACAGACTAGTAACCCTGTCATCTGTCTTAGATAAAACACCTAGCTATTAGAGAGTCAGTGTTCCCTAAGGAATCTTATGATAGAATAATAGAAATAGAAAAAAGGAAAAATATACCAAACATTCATTTTAGAATAATCCCCAAAGAAGAAAAAACAAAACAAAACAAAACCAACAAACCTTCACCTGCGAAATATTATCTAGTAGAAGAATGGAGCAAATGAAGGATATAATTTTGTATTACTGTAAAAATGAAGTTAGGAGAAGACTTTAGTGGTGATAATTTACTTTTATAACATATATCATACAGCATCTGTACCTTACTTCTCTCTCACAGAAAAGAGACTTTTTGGGATATATTGTAAAGCCTATTATTTCTCTTACAAATTTGAAGTAAATTTGCAGTTGCATGATTTAAAATGGCATAGAAAAATCCATGATTTAGAGATGAAAAGAGGTTGGTTTTTTTTTCAAATAGGACGCCATGCTAGTTTTCATGGCATTACAGAATTATCCAATACAGTCTCTAAAGGAAGACAATACCATATCCAAGTCAGAATTCGATAGCCCAAATGTTTACTTTCCAACACATGTGTGCATTCATAAACATGGATGCATATGAACATATGGAAATTGTCAATTTATGACCCACTTTAACTACTTCCCATTCAGTTCCATTGGTTCCTGCCCCTTATTCAGGTCCCATTTCTTTCATGCTAAGAGCTTCCCCCAGCTTCCAGTAGTGGTAACTGGCAGCTGTTTCCCCACTTGAAAACACTGTAAAAAGTTTCAGGGAGTCTATTTTAAAAATATTTAAAAATATGGGCCTGATATTCAGCTCATGAAGATGGGCATGGCTACAAGGAAAGTTGGTTTCTTACACTTTATGAGTCAAGGCTCAGAATGAAAACCTAATTTTTGCAAGAGGTTCTGCAAAGAGGAATATTTTTTAAACATTAGAGACCCAATGCCTAATTGAGGAAACAGAGGAATCCAATTTTTATAGAGAGATAGCTCCCCTACAAATCCTAAAAGATGCTTACAGGACATAGTTTCCTTGTATGTATTAATTTCCTTTTCATATATACTGGCAACCGGTTATTTTTAAATGGATATTCAAGTATTTTGACAAAAAAGTGTAAATCTCACTGCATTCTCTGATTTACACTCCTTTTAAATAAGCACTAAGTCTAAAAAAGTATTTGGAACCATGATTCTCTAGTAAAAGAGCAGGCCTTAGTATCAATGATTTAACCACCACTGAGCTATTAAACTGGACTTTGGAGAGAAAAGCAAAACTACCATCCCTATTATAGGAAAATTCCAAGATAAATGTCTTTTACAGTTTAAAATTATTTCTCCATTTTTCAGGCTTTCCCTTTTATTATCCTGGACTAACTTTTTGCAAGAGAGGAATATTTATTCACATAATAGCCAATGAAACAGAAACCATCTGGATTTGGTTTAAGATTTGTTAGTACACCCACAAAGTAGATAGAAGAGTGTTGCAATTCTACTTTAAGGTAAAAATTTTCCCCTGACCTGGAGTGAATTAGATGTGTTGATTTTAGATGATCTAGTGCTCCTCGAAAATCTGTCTCTGTGGTGTTTTGTTTTGTTTTGTTTTCTTTTTCTTGGTTTTATTTTCTCCTTCAGTCTTATATAGTGAGGCATCAAACCTGGTGGGGAAAGAAACAAGCACAGCAAGGTCATATTACAAGGCCATTGATAAAAACAGTATTAAAACTCTTAAGCTAAACTGGGGAAAAGGAGACATTTTCAGAGGGATGATTAAAATTGGTTAAATTTTTTTCATCAAAAAAAGCTAAAAATAATTAATCAGTTTTAGATGCCAAGTTTCAGAGTTCATCTGTTTTTCAGCTGAGATTATGCTTACCATTTACTTTACTTCCAATCTACTAGACTGCCTCCCCAAGTGGTTCAGAATGGCACAATGCTTTAAAATGTACATAATGTTTTATCTATATATGATTTAACTAAAATTATGACCATTACAAATGATCCAGCTGCTATAACAGGGTTTTATGTTTGTCATAAATATTTAACATGGAAGAAAATGAATCAAAATGTATCTCCCCTATGGTCATTAAATAATAACTCTACATTGCCTATCATACTTAGGTATCCTATTTTAAAACCTTTTGAAGAAAAGAGATGTAATTAGGTTGATGGATATTTTTGATAGGGGAATAGTAATGTCTTTTTCAATGATAATGCAAAAGGGTGAAATTCCATCTAGTCATTCTGCTGATTTTTATTACTCAGGCATTACACAAACGCAGTTTGGGGAAATGAACTGAAGGAGTCTCGACTGAATATTTGGAGAAAAAAGAGTGATCAAAGTGGTGACAATAGGTAAAGACATGTCTGTTGCCTCAAAGTTTTTCCCTTGCTGAGGTAAAAAGAAATATAAACAGAGCCTCCTCTTCTCCAGGCTGAACAAATCCAGCTCTCTCAGCCTGTCCTCACAGGAGAAGTGTTCCAGCTCTCTGATCATCTTCTTGGCCCTCCTCTGGATGTGCTTCAACATGTCCATGATTTTTCTGTACTAGGAGCCCCAAAACTGGATGTAGTACTGCAGTTGAGGTCTTACCTGGAGTGGCAGAATCATATCCCTCAAGCTGCTGGCCGTGTTGCTTTTGGTGCAGCCCAGGATAAAATTGATTTTCTGGGCTGTAGGTGCACATTGTTGACTCACCTATTTTTTTCATCCACCAGTATTCCCAAGTCCTTCTCCACAGGCTGCACTAAATCAGTTCATCCCCCAGTTTGTATGGATATTGAGGATTGCCCTGGCCCAGGTGCAAGACTTTGCCCTTGGCCTTATTAAACTTCACAAAGTTCACATGGCCCCACTTCTCAAGCCTGTCAAGGTTCCTCTTGAGGAACCCTTCCCTCTAGTGAACCAACTGCACCACTTTGATGGCATCAGCAAACTTGCTGATGGTACACTATCTATATCCTTGATGAAGATATTATCACCAATTACCAAAAAATAGTATTGGTCCCAGTACGGGCCCTTGAGAGACACCACTCATTACTGGTTTCCACTTGGAGATCTAACTGTTTAGATACTGCCATCCAGCCAATTCCTTATCCATCTAACAGTCCATCCATCATATCCTTATCTCTCAAATTTAGGTGCCAGAATGCTGTGAGGGCCCATAGCAAAGACCTTAAAGAAGTCCAGGTAGATGACATACATCTGTAGCTCTTCCTTGTCCAGTGATGCAGTCATTACATCATAGAAATCCCTGAATTAGGGATAATTTGCCCCTGTTCAAGCCATGTGGGCTGTCTCTAATCATCTCACTGTCTTCCATATGTTTTGGCACATCTTCCAGGAAGATCAGTTCCATGATCTTACTGGGCATGGAGGTGAGGTGAGGCTGCTCTCACTGGGTGTCTTTATTACATAGATGCCTGTACCTGTGAAAGATGGAGATAAAATGCAAAAAATCTGTATAGCGAGCATTTTATACATAAGATCACATAAGATTCTAGCACCCTTTCTAATACACCTGAGCATCTGTTCAGGTGTGTTTTCACCTGTAGAAGTGGGAGTGAGAAACAGTCGAAACAGTCATAGAATCACTGAATGCTTTGAGTTGGAATTGACCTCAAAAGACCATCTAATCCAATCCCCAGTACAAAATAGTGAATACAAATAGTGACGTGTACAATGTTTTTATACTTTAAGTAACTCAATGAATTGATTTTCAGATGGATTATACATTGTTCCAAATTAAACAGAAAAAAATACCCCACATGTCAGTTACATGCAGAAGAATGCATAAATTACCCAGTCTCAAAAATAATCTTGTCCTGACATTTCTCTGATTAAATTAGCAGGAGATTTTCTGCTATAACCATTGTGAAGTCATCCAGAACTTTCAAAATTCCCACACTGAAAATTAGAGAGGTTTGAACAGTCAGGTAATTTTTAAAAGACATATGTAGGTGACGAGATGCAGAAGTAAGTGTTTAAAAGTGTTTAAAAGTGTTTAAAAGCTTGCCATCTGAGACTGAGTAGTTCTCTGCAGTCAGTGGAGAGAAATAAGCATCCAAGAGACATTTCAGCCTAAACCAGGTAACTCAGGTCAGATGAAACAGCCTTGAAAGCCTCTATTCCATTAATTCACTAAGAAGGAATGTTCTGCCTACGATGGACAGTTCATACTTCATTGTCTAATTTTTAAATGTCTAAAATTTAGTGCAATGAATTCCACCCTCACAGACAAAGTTCAATTTAAAAACAAAACAAAACAAAACAAAACAACAAAAACCCACCCTAATATCTTCTTATTGTAGTTATATATCTTTGCAAATGGAACCAAGATAGATTTGAATATTGTACTTTGTTTCTCAGGATCAAAATATCTGAAAAGCTTCATTCAAAGCCATCAGTCTTTTCTGGTGCTTTATTCATTTAGATAATACAGGAGAAATTATTCTAAATTATTCTAAATAGAAAATGGAAATTTTAAAACTGAATTTAGGAAGTAATGTCCTAATATGCAAGGGTGTGCAACATGAGACACTTGGGCAAGTTTTTACTCTTGGGGCAGAAAAAAGTAAAATGGAATAATGTATGTCTCCATTAAACACTTACTTACTCACCCAATGGATATTCTGAAATTACTAAATTAGGGAATATGTTCTGGAATTAGATACAAGGTACCAAACCTTATGGGACTGCTCCTATGATAGCTTTGAAAACCAAGACTAATTTATATTTTGTAGATTTTTAAAGGTCAGGCTGTTTGTTATACAAATCAAAGAATTGCTTTCAGAGATTCCTCATTCTAAGTTAACACAGTGTTGGGGAAAAAATTTTAACATATTGAAAGGTGTTGTAAAAATTACTAGAAAAGGATAACAAAAATTTCTATCGAGATTTCTGGTGAGACAAAATTTAACACTGAATAATTAGGCCTTTTCTGTAAAATATCTGTAGAATTGTCCCCAGTGCCTGTATGGTGATTTTTTTCAAGTTTACTTTTTCTAATTTTCAAATATTTTCTATGATTCTTGATGAATGAAACTTTATAGTATTATTAATTAATTAATTAATTGCAATGAACAGATGTGTGATTTTATAATCAAAGTTGCATTTACTGAAAAGTTTCTCAGAAATTCTCCTGAAAGTTGAGAACTTCTGTCTGCATGTTGATTTCTCATGGCATGTAACTACTACTTGCTTTCCATGTGACAGCAATTGTGAATCCACTCTAGTTAGGGACATTTTTCTGGTCATATCCTTGAACTTAGTTAGATAGAAGTTGTATTTTCTTGGAAAGTGAGCTTAAAGCTGTCCTTAGGAGGTAGCTGGAGATGCTCTGACAAGGCAATCTGTGATGGGAGCTCACTGTAAACTGTAAATCCTCTCCCCATGAAGTTTCTTCTGGTATGGCCAACATAGGCAAATAATAGGATGATAAATGCAACATCATAATACATACCAGATGACTCAAAATTCAGCATTTTGTACTGGGTTTCCAATTATATATTTATTTAATTTTTGTAATCCACAGAGGGTAAAAATCTAATACAAAGCACACCTAACAAAACATAGCCTTTATCAGAAATGCAGAGCTCCATGTTTCAATCCTCAGTGTCATCCAGGCTGGTAGTTTCATAATGACACTTATAAATGGGTGAGAGTTGATCCTATGGCACCTTCCTAGCTAAATAAAAAAACATGATTTATGGCCAGGAATTTCCGAGCTTAAAATCTACTGGAAAGTTTATGAAGTTCTAGCGTTCAGAGTCCGATTAACTGAAGATACATGGCTTATATAACTGTCCTGCTTTCTGTACTCCTCCAATAGCTTTAAAAAACATTGGTCAGTCTGACAGCCTGGTGAGGTCTCAAAATATGAAATTCCACAGACAACAGATAGAGAAGAAGATCTTCATTTCAGCTAAAAGTACAAATTCAGCAGTGATCATTGTATCCAACTTGTTGAGTGAATGAGGGATTTCATCACAGCATGAACTTGCTTGCTTGAAGGGGTGCTGGAGGACTTGGGGTACATGGGGACCTTGGGGATACTGCAGGGGAGAAACTATATGGCTCTATGCCATATTATGATATGGAGAAGAGGGGAGAGACAAGACACCAAACTGCAGGGAAGCAGCCTCATTAGTTCCACTGGATGAAGAGCAGCTTGTTTTACACTGAGGCAGCTCCTGAGGAAAAAGCCTGGGCTCGGCAGCGCGGGATTATTAGCAACGGGCTAACACATGTAGGCCCAATTTTATTTTCTGTTCCACTAATGTGCTTAGCGTGCTTCTAATTTACAGCATAATAACTAATATTTGAGTTTGAGCTTCTTTGGGATCATAAGAAAAAGGAGAATGCATTTTTTTTTTTTCTGCATTTTTCTTATTCAGTAGATTCTAATTATGATTCTTGACTACCTTGTAATGAAGTCCATGCAATTTTCCATGACAACCTTACCAGTGGAATAATACTAAGCTTTAATTTGTGCATATTTTCTTTGAGATTTAGAGGTACTTTGAGGATTTTTTTTACCCTTCCCCCATTAAGTCTTTATACACAAATATATATGTCTAAATGTTTACACAAAACCTATATTTAATACTTTAAAAGCATTTTTGGACATGTTCTTTTAATGATCAACAGCTGAAAATGGGGAAAGCCATAATGATTTAGCTTGGACACAGTTTGAAAGAAAAATAAAAAAGCACAGTCAGACTGTTTCAAACCTTTGGGGGGGCTTGTCTGTATTTGAAAATGTTGTATTGTTCCTAGCAATAATCATAATGGCACTTTGCTCTTGTACACCACAGAGCATTGCATATTGCTGCAAATACCTGAACTAATCATTCCTTGCTATAATCCCGTGCAGCATTTCTGACACGTTGTGTTTTGGCAGCATTTCTTCTGGTCTTACTATCACAAACAGAACTAGAGGGAAACACATGAGAAGGCATTTTTCCACTGAAATAACTGATTATATTAAAAAAAAAAAAAAGGAAGCTAATATCAGCATTGTTCTTCATCTCACTACCCATTTTTCAGAGCCAACATTCAGCAATATTAAAAACATTTCCTTTAAAACCAAAGCAAGTTAAAAAGCAATCAAACTTATATTCTTTTTAATTTAAGGGGTTTTTTTTATTCATATGTGTAAGAAAGAAGTATTTGGTCACTTTGTCAATTCTTAAAATTCTGACTATTTTCATTTTGCTTGGGGATGTTCCTCTCTGCTTTAGGCTTTACTCTCCCTCTTGATGTGGTCTGTGGCAATAGAAGGGATGACTGTGACCCTGCCTTAGAAACATTTTTATTCCAAATATTCAGTGGAACAAATTAGAATGAGTTAAACCAAAAATTAACATAAGTGAAGAAGGACATGCACTCAATATGAGCATCAGATTCCTCACACACTTTTTTTTTTTTTAATTAGACACGTGTGCAGTTAAAAAAGAGTGGAAACCTTAAGCCCCACTAGCTCTGTGTGAGCACTTGTTATTAAGCACTGCACTGGATGCTCTGGATACCTCAGTGTGACTCTGAGCTCTGTCATTAGTTTTTAGCCATTCACTGGATCATTCGATTCTCAGGTCACCTGCAGGGAATAAATAAGTCTCCATAAATATTTAGATCCTTGAAAATCTGCTGGCATCTATGTCTCCACTAAATAATTCCCAGCATGCCTGGCAGTCTGTGTGGTGTTCCCAAAGCTGCCACCACTTTGGCAGGGCTCGAGGTATGATTGCTAGCTCTGCCCTGGACACACTGACAAAGCTTCCTTCCATCTCACATCCCTCGGGGACTCAATGTGATGAGCACACTCAGAACATGCCTAACACCATGAAAACTCTGTTCTTCATCACAAAGCAGAGAAGATGAGAGGCATTTTTCTGCAAAATACCAGGAGGAGAAGGAAGAGGAGGAGAAGGAGCTGACACCTACACTTATAGAGAGTACAAAAAGGTGTGCAAGACTTTTAAAGACAGAAATCTAGGGTGATCCAGAATCTCTTGGCATACCATTCTGAAGTGGAGATCCCTCTATTTCTGCTCCAGGGCATGCAAATATTTATGCAATTTATCCAATGGGTGCTTACTGCAAAATGAATAGGCAAGTTAAAGTATCAAGAGGCAAGCTGATCTACCTGTAACTAATTCTTTTTTAAGTCTTATTTCTCTGAAATCAAATATTTCACTGTGGTAATTACCAACAGCTACTACCCTCTATTCAGTTCCCAGGTTCTGGTAGATAAGACATAAGTCCATGTCCCATAGGACATCACTGTGCTGAAGGCACTAGGCCAACCTAGAAGTGCTATGCCACATTTTGCTCTTGGATCTAGTGCAATATGTATGGACTTCAGTTTGCTTGAACTTAGCTTTACCTCTATGTGGAAGTTTCATACAGGTTAGGGTATTCTGAAGATGTAGAAAGTTTTCACCCACTAAGGAAATATTTTCAATATCCTGCAATTAGCTGAAATGATTCAGAGAAAAAAAAAAAAAAAAAAAAAAAAATCCCCTTTCCCCTGCTTATTAACAATTCTACAGGTTAGGGTATTCTGAAGATGCAGAAAGTTTTCACCCGCTGAGGAAATATTTTCAATATCTTGCAATTATTAGCTGAAATGATTCAGAGAAAAAAAATACAGGTTAGGGTATTCTGAAGATGTAGAAAGTTTTCACCCACTAAGGAAATATTTTCAATATCCTGCAATTAGCTGAAATGATTCAGAGAAAAAAAAAAAAAAAAAAAACAAAACTCCTCTTTCCCCTGCTTCATAACAACTTTGATGCTGAAGAAGGGATTTGTCGAAAATACCTAATTAAACTGAGCAGAAAAGGGCAATGAATGAATTATCCCTGTAGTTTTATGAAGTCAAAAAAATAATCAGTTCCAAATTAGGAAGTTCTCTTTTGTATAATTTTATAATTATAAGGGAGACTTACACCAGCCTGCCCCTGACATCAACTTTGTGTGCTATTTCATCACTTATACTTTAACACTTTTTTTTCCTTTTTATGCTAAGCAGTCAGGGATATTTCTTGTTTTGGAATTCAATCAGCGTAAGCTTGTAAGATGGCAGTAGCAAATTTTTCAGAAAGATTAAGTAGAGAATTTATGCATTGTCTAGACCCTATAGTGCCTGAATGATGTTTTCAAGCTGTTTGCTTTTGTATGGCTATTTTTGTGTGGTTTTACTGAACAACTCGGCCCAAGTGACAATAATTGCTTCAGAGGAGCTGTTGTGTTATGTTGCATGTGGAGGCACATTAATCCACATGCAAAAACATATGTGTGTGGTTGTATAGCTCCTTTTCCAATTTTGTTTCTTCTCCTATGGAGATCTCCATCCTTGGACCCCTGTTGTATAATCATATGCTCCAACATTTGGACTCCAAATGTACCTTCCTCTCAAATCTCTGTTCACACTCAGCACAGTAACTACTGCTTTTCTCCATCAGGAGTGCCAAGTTCGTCACATCTTGGATTTGTTTCTGCATCTGGAACAGGAAGCCTAAATTTTGACTCTGTCTGGGCTATTGTGAGCAGAGCTGGCTGAAGAAGTGAGATTTGGTGCTAAAAATGGAGGCGAGTCACTGTTTGTTCTCTGATGCTCACTGTCTACACAAAGGCTTAACATCAGATGAGAGAAAGAGTTCCCAAATAAAGCTTAGAGTTGCTTTTGAATGACGCTTTGAAGTGTTTTACACACCATTTGTCTTTAATAGCATGACCTCGAAATTCCTGAGTTAGATCCAAGTGATTTATGAGGTCTTACTAGTATGACAGAGCCAAGTGACTCAAACAGAACCATTGTAGTAAAATCAAACGTTTAACTTTTCATCAAACAGCTAACCAGGATTGTACACATTAAACTGCAGAAATGCCTCTTGAAAAGGTATAGTTGGGTGTTGTCAGTGTATATTATGTCAAAATCTTTTTATGGATGTCTTGAATTTTTGCAGTCCTGTGGAAAATATGTTGATCCACAATATGTTTGCAACACCAAGTTGTGCCACTGGAGTAAACTACAAATATTTTGAAAATTAATGTTCATAGACTAGATGCATTAGCCCAACTGTGAAACAGTTCTGTTTTGTAAATGAAGCTCACTTTTTTATTATTAAATGACCATAAAATGGATTTAAATCATCATCTGAAAGCAATTGAGAGAAATAACTCGAATTTTTAAATTTTTTAAAGTGTGCTCATCAAATGAGATCCTTTGCCTATACACATAACTGGGTTGAACAGGAGCAACTATGTGTGAGATTAACTTTATACGTACTACAACAAAATGTAGAGGTCCTGTGATCAGGACCCCTTTCTTTGCATAACAAGACAGTCTCCACCCTGGGGAATTTACAGATTAAACAGACAAGATTTCCAAAAAAAAAAAAAGAGGAAAATCTTTTGGAGCTGGGAAAACAAATGCTTTCAGAGTATGAAATGACTTTTGCAGAGTTCACAGTTGTCTCTCAGGAGAGCTGGGAAGGCAATTCCAAGGCTCCTATGTTTCCAAACCAGTGTCTTGTCATCCAGAATATAAATATTAATATTATTACCATACCAGTGATGTATTATTTCCATTTACTACAGTACTAATGGGGTGATAGGGACTTTTCAGAGAAATTAATGGAGTGGAAATTTGATGTGATCTCAATGGCTCCTTCACCACTCTTCGTCCATAGACATTACATGAGTAGATGGAAAGAGAGTGAAGTAGTTTATTAGAAACTCAAATATTTATCTACTATGTTAGTTCAGATGTTAAGAAGTTGCCAGTTATCTATTTTAGTCTTAAAATTGCTGGATTTTTGATCCTGGGATTGGTTTTGAGGTTGTTTTGTGATCATATTTGAATTCTTTTAACTTATGCTCGTGTGCTTGTCACATGCTCAGCTAGGAATCATTAGTGTATTCATGCTTTTCTGTCTTCAAGCACAGAAAAGATTTATATCAATATAAGCCAACTTCAAATTCAGGAAACTAAGGTTTTATGAAAGATAAGAAAATATCACTGATATTGCCATATAATTGAGGAAAATGGCACTGCTGAAAGGCCAGGAGTGATTTTCAACATGCACACTGAGATGCTTCGACTTAAGTGCTGAGATGTGCATTTCTGTAAGTGAGCTAGATGTCTCAGCTCTCATTATAGTCCCTGGACAGATATATATTTGTATATATATAATAAAATCAGTGAAGACTGGAAAGCTATTCAACCATTCACTATAAATTCTTGCTTAGGGGTGAAGGTAGTTTCTAGACTCTGTTCAATGTTTTGGCTAGACCTCCATTAGAGCAGGATGGTAGACCCCTGGCAAACGTAAATGTGTATAAATATATGAACACATACAATAAATGTGTAAATTCTTACTTGCACAAGTATGAGAAATGAAGAATTGATTACAATGGCTAATTGAGGTGTTCAGACATGATCACTACAACCTAAATCCTTTGCAAAATCAAAATACAAGTAGTCTTTACATACAGGTAAGAACTGGCTCTGCTACTGATTCTTAATGTCACTGAGGAAAGACTGTAGCAATGAAGAATGTGTTGTGTTTAATCTGGTTTGAGCTTTATCAACAGCAGGCTTAATTAAGATCTGGTGACAGACCCTCTCACTGAGAGCAATACAGCAGTCAGAAAGAATATGTTTTGGCACTCCTGAATGGATGTGTCAATCTGGCATCTTCCTGTGCCTAACAGAAACATGTTCATCCTAGAGATAACTGAGTGGTAGTAAAAATGGATCCCAATATCTTTTTAAGGTTAATTTCCAGAGTCAAAACATTTGTTTTATTAGTACTTGTAAGGAATTATGGAAGATCCATAGAAAAGATGCTAAAATATATGTGCATTTTGTGTGTGTTACTGATGAATTCTGAACTTCTTGGCTTTTCTCTGTCAAAACCCACTTTAAACATACATCTAGGTGACTAATTAATTACCATAATCTCAGCATTCATGCATCATTTTGATATGCATTGATCTGATCAATTTTATGTTCTGAAGTAAATTAAACCTATTCTTAACTAACACTTCTAATACATAATAAGGCCAAGGGACTGGCACAATTCTCATTTTTACTTCTACACACTAATTAAATTTGTTAAACTCAAATTGAAACATCTGTGATTAGAAGATTAACTCTTTTCAGGTAATTTTTAGGGTGGAGAAGGGGAAATGGAGTGGGAATGAGGGGAAGTTATGAGCAGAGGATCTGATAAATACTAGTAACTGAATTTACTGTATTTATTCTGTGGGCTTAACCCAGAAGGTGTCACACTGGACTAGAAACAGAGATAAACTGATGTGTTGGATTTCTGTGTGTTGCAGGAGGAAAGCAAGAATGTTTGATTTCGTGCTGCTGTGGAGATAGAAGGAGTAGGAATGATCCACAGAATAATGACACCAGTGGATGAATTCAGCAAGCAGAGAAAATGTGTCTGCTTCTGAGTGACAGGGCAGATGCAGCTTCTTTCTCACAGTTAATGTTTCTGTTACCCAGCGTTTCCATCTCTGCAGCTGACTGAGCAGGTATGCTCCTGAATTTCCTTCCTGGTGCTCAAGTGCTTTCCTTATGAGCTCTGTGAATGAATGTATTCTGAGAAACACTGCCTCTGCTCGGCTGGCCAGCAGCTCTCTACTAGTGGGGTCCACTGACCCCTGCTTATTTCTGCATTCTATTCAATTTCTTATGCCCAGCATGCCCAGGACTGGGCCTCCAACAGAGGTAAAACAGAATAATAGAAAGATTTCTGAGTACAGGTGGACAAGAGACAAATCCAGAAAACATGGGTCAGCCTTGACCCTACATTTCAAATCAGGAGGATCCTGAAGCATGGGAGTCTTGGAGAATGTGTCTCAGTCAAGGAGCTAAAATAGTGGCTGATTTTATATGGGTTACAGCTCCAGCATTGGTTTCCTATAAATAACTCACATATGTCATTTCAATTACAGTCTTCGGCAAATAAGGGGGCTGCAGGCATACCCAGGAGCCTGTTAACAAGGAGATGACAAGCTTCAGGCATCTAATTGCTTTAGCTCATCACCAGTAAGACACTAACAGTCCTACAGCTAATCTGACCACCAATTGACTGAAAATTGAATCTAAACCAGGAGAGTTATTTCTCTGACTTCAAAGGCCTGTCCACTTCCCACAAAAGAAACCTCAACCCTTTGTCTATTCAGCCAGCTGCTATGCAGGAGAGCCAATAGCTTTTGTGAATTTTCTTAGCATTTTATTCTTAGGACATGATGTCTGCAGAGAACAATCCGAATATATGGAGCTAATTGCATTTCCAAATGCAACACAGACAGTCACAGATAATTAACGTACCTCCAATAAATCAAAGGAAAACCACCACCAGACCTCATCCTCAAATTTTGTGAAGCAGAATAAAGGAACAGGACCAAGAATGTATAATCTACTGGTTTGTTGCATTATAGTGGCCTCTAGTAAGTTACATTGACATAGGATATGTAACCGTGTCAAGCAGGACTGACATTTCAAGGGTGTGTGCTCTTTTTTTTCCCCCCAGAAAATATCAATAAAAGATTATCCTGAAGCTATCAATCTTCAGAACTGAGCAAAGTTTTCTTCTTGCACAAATCCATCAGGGAGCCTCCAAAGCCCAAATCATGAAGAGATGGGGAGGGAGAAAGAGCAAATAACTTTCTTATTTCCATAAACTGCTGGAGAAGACCCAAGTCTGCAACTTCAGCCCTGTCTCTTGGCAAGCTCTGTTACCACCTGTCCTTTGGGGTTTTCTCCCCCATCAGAGCACTCTGAGGAACTAGTTAGACAGCTGAAGAGCATGGGGGAGATGAGGAGCTTCCCTAACGACCTGCAGGAGCTGCCATCTGGTCCTAGGACTAAGAAAACATTCAGAAGTTATGATGCTTTGTTCCCAATTCTGGCTCTGTGATGAATGCAGTTCAGTCAATAAGAGGCCAAATACATGCACAAGCTTCTTGGTGTGCCAAGGATGTGGTTTGGCAAAGTTAGAGCCAGGAATTCTGGTGAAAGCAAACAATATGAAATGTTTTATGACAGGTTTGTGGCACAGCTTGAAGAAATCATTCTTTTGTTTCAGATACCTTCACAGTCTGGAAATTATGATGTGGACACCACTTTATTTACATACCTCCTGGGCCAGGCAGCACTGGAAAATATACTGTGCTCTGTGAGATCTAGGCAACTTCATCCTGCCCAAGCAGCTGCTTTATCCTTGCAGGCTGGTGCTGCAAATGTTGCTCCCCTTGATTCTGAAATATGACAAATATCACCAGATAAACCACACAGCAGATATAGTAGTGTCAGTTATGCACTTGGATTTAGAATGTGAGGGGTGTAAATGGCATGGATGACGCTTCAGAAACGGCTCTCCAAAAATATCATTGGTGTGGTATTCTCAGGTGAGCAGGAAGGTACCAGTGAGGGGCAGAGAATGCTGAGGGAAACAGGGTATGTTCATCAGAGTTATTTATAGCCTGTTTGTACTCATGTGAATGTCAATGGGATCATTCAGGGAAGAGGATACTACTACTCTACCTACTCTCTCCCAGTATTTTACAATTATAGTAAACTCATGCATAATTTTTTTTTCTGAAAATATTATCCATTTTGGAACTTTTAAAGACAAATATTGCAAGTTAATTTTCATCCACAGGAGCAGGAATTTCCAGCAGTCTAATGCCTTTGTCCCAGAAAATGTCTCTTTTCATGACAATCTAATGCATTCATCATTTTCTGCCCTTGGTATTGGATAGAAGATGCCAGCCCAGCAGAATACCAAGTGTGTGTCCAATTAAACACGTAAGTGGTCCAACTGAAGTGAATTGGACTTTTCAAACACTTCATGTTTATGTTTATGGCCCTGACCCGTGAAATTGTTAGAACTACTTACAAGTATAAGCATTTGCAGGATCCTTCTGTAAGTCCACATCTTCCTAACTCCAGCTGCCTCACAAAAAGCAGCTTATTGGATGTATTATTTTCTTACTGCTGCAATACCCTGAAAGCTCAGGGAAATTATGCTACAAACTCATTGAAATCCTTTGTTGCTTTCAGTGACCACAGAAGCCCTGCTCTCTATTCACAGTGAGGAGCTAAAATGGTAAACATTCTCTTTCAAAGAAATTAAGATATGTAAACACATTCATTCCCCATCGTCAGGCTTAGCCTATGAACCCAAAGAACATTTCTGTATCAATAGAATTGCACAATTGTATGCTTTTCTTTCCAGGAGTACAAACTTATTTTCTATCATTGTCATCATTCTCGAATACACAGAGATACTCAGTACAATGCATTTGGTACACTGCACTGCTCAGACCCCCAGTGTTAGCTTCCACTCTGAGGAACTGTGGCTTTTTAAAAAAGGAAAGGACATTAAAGGAACTGGAAAACGTTTATGAACAATGGTCAAAAGACTTCGACATAGAAAATAAAATCTTATATTTAGCAAATGTTTCTCTTGCTGGTAGAAAAGTCTCTCAGAGGCCAATAAGAAAGCAAGAACCATTCTCTCTTTCTTGTGGATTTCAATGGAAGAAAGAAAAGAAAAGCTTCCTTCAGGATTTTAAAGTTTCTAATAAGAAGTGTTTGAATGTCTATTGTAATTTGAACAAATGTCTTATTGTCTAAATAAAACAGACTCCACAAGAAACTCTTCCCCTATTATGGATTTTTCAAGCACTGAAGGTGTTTTTTTTCCCCCTCTTGGCTCTATCTGTTGTCCTTCCTTCAATATTAATACTGACATTTCTCTATTAACTCATTAAGGGCTTGTGACACTGGATACAAAGACTCCATAATTACTATTCTTGCAATTCCACTTGAAGATTTCCACTAAGGCTGAAACTTCTTGTATTAGACACTGTACAGACACAGGAAAAAACAATCCCTGTCCCAGAGAGCATTGTATTTGAATGAACAAAGCTGACAAAGCCAACAAAGAAAGAACAAAGACTTAAATAGATTTATCCAAGATCATACAACAGGGCTTTTTTTTTTTTTTCCATAGAATAGAGGTCAAACCTGGGTCTGTTGATTTTCCATTAGTTTTTCATCTACCTCTTCATAATCCCATGCAATTAATATCCATCTACTTTAAAATGTTTGCACTCTCAGGTCACATTCATCCAAATGGCTTCAAATGGACAGGTGGTGCCTTATGGAACTGTGGCTTGCAAGGTGCAAAAGGAAAACTATGGAAGAAAACGGAGTCAAAGAAGTATTGAATAACAGCAACGTCCAGACAAGTCAAGTACACTGAGGTCTTACTGTCTTATGGGGAAGAAAGTTTCACAGCAGAAGTTGATCTCTCAAAGAAAAAAAAGAAGAAACCCTAAAGTTCTTTATATTTAGCAAAGTGTTTTGGAGCTGTGCTGCTAATCATCATCATGTTTAATTGTCATGGACAGTCATATAGAAACAAACCATTCTTCAAGTCCATGAAGCCAGCCCTAAATAAATTTGGAGTTTTGGGACTGGTATGTTATGTTTAGGAGTTTGCTTTTGTTCAGCTATATGTTAAACACAACTCTAAACATTTAGTTCACTGTGCCCACTGTTGCTAAGCAGATGGGCTGCAGGTTGTAGGTGGGTTTGTAGAGATCTCTCTACTTCAGACTCTTTATCCACTATCTTATAATTTGCCAAAGAAACTCAGGATAACGCTTGTCAAGAGCTAAAGGTTTAGAGCTCAGCAATTAGCCAATTAACATTATTTCCTTACAGCCAGGATCTTGCAGCTACAGACGCTCATGACCTCGCTTTCCCCCAATCTGTTAGGTGAAAGATGCTTGGAAAGTCTAGTCTAGCCTTGAGGGATGATTGGCTGTGAGGGAAGCAGCAGAAGGCTTCCCTTGTGCCAGAATGTTCAAAGTTAGACTTTCCCTATGTATGTGCAAAAATATGAAAACCAAACAGAGATAATAATTAAATGTTCCTTTACAATAATAATCGTCTTTCAGCATGAAGATTATGGCAGTGATTGGTCTGCTGTCTTCTACAATTCTGATACACCTTGGAAAACCTGGGAACCACATCTTTCTCATTTCTCATTTTACATATGACTGTAAAGTCACTCAGATAAGACAATCTGGGTTGTGTGTTCCTTTTCTGGTTCAAAGAGAGTGGCTGCTTCCTTCTTTTCTCCTGTTCCTCATGATAGGAGAACCAAAAGGTAAAGTATAAAAATGTTACTTGTATATTTTCTCCAGGAATCTTTAATTAATGTCTTTGCTTAGAAAACGTTTCTTATTGTAATCTTGCCTTAAAATACAAAGGCATTACTTTACCAATTAAATAATATGGGAAATAGTAATGGCACAAGCTCTTCTCATCTTTGTAAGAATTTTGTACAGAGTCCAATCAAATCCTACATACAGACACAGAAAAGAACTAAGTTCATGTTTGGGTTGTCATAACCAGGTAACTTCCCTGTAGCAAACTAGAGAGCTTTTGTTCTGGTTTTTTTTTTTTTTTTTTTTTTTTTGTTTTGTTGTTGCTTTTTTTTTTTTTCCTCAGATCAGGAGATTTCATTCTTTTTGATGGCACATTCTGTATTCAGTCAGAAGTTGGTAAGATGCATGCAGTTTAGTAGCCAGCTACATGTTGGGATAACATTTTGCTGCCAAGGCAACTGAGCATCCGCGACTACAAAAGGATTTTAAATAGTAGACAATGCGAACAATCTGAAGGAAATAATTTGGATGCTGAGAGATGTGTCAAGAAGTCATATCTTTTGATGTGCATCACCTTCATATTACTTTTGCATCTTTTTAGTCATAGTTTGGCCTGAGATCCTTGTTCAGGTCTTGATTTTGACTTGACATCATGAAACATGAAAGGTGTAAATCTTTCATTCCAATGAGAACTGGCATATCTTTCTATCTCTGGCTCTTTCACCCATACTTCCAAACCAGCTCTCCAGATGGGTGTATAAAAACACCAAGCACAACAGTTGAGATGAAAAAAGGAAAAGAAACACCATAAATTATATCAGGAAAGAGACACATTTTCCAGAAAACATACCAATTTGCACTGGGGAGAGGGGGGACAGGACAAATGGACAAAAATGTGTAAATAAGAGATGCAAAGGAAAAAAAGGAACAGAATGAGAAGGTGTAGCTCTAAGGACTCATCTTAGTCTCACAAAATGTAAGACTCTTACTGTGATTGTTACTTTGTAACATCCTTTTAAAGCCAGTGGTGCTGCATGAATACATCGGATGTAGAAATGAGCTTTCTGGAGAAAAGTTGATTAAAAATTTCTAATTCAAGAGGCAAATAAATGCTTCAGGTCTGGAAGTATTGAAAGAATAGCTACAGTTTTCAACTCTGAAGCAACCATCAGCTTTTCTGTTGATGACACTACCAGGCCTTGGAAAAGCATGGCTAGAAACAAGAATTTCATACTGGGGGAGAAAAAAAATGAGGGAAGTGTTAGAGCATGGACATGAGAAGCAGATGAGTAAAATCTCTGAAGAGGATAGAGGAATCAGATACAGGGAATCTGCAGACATGGCAAAAAAATGTGAAACTAGGAAGCCAAAGCTATTCACCATCACTGATGTGAAAACTTATCTGTTGTGGAACCCATGGGCTGAATCTTAGTAATATTTCCTGTTTTTACCATCAAAATGCTGTGATAAAAAACATAGTAATCATTTCTAAAGGACCATAAAGAGTTCAGGCTATAATGAGTGTTGTCGCTCATCCAGTGACTTTCCACAGAATTGTTCTTTCGGTCCAGCTCCTAAGGACTCACTCCCCAGTTAGCTCAAAAGCTCAGGTACAAACTGTTCTAACTGTGAGTGGAAGTTAATAACATCCCTTCTCATGTTCAAGGGAATGATTTCATGGTAAAGAGAAGGCAGGAGGTGTGGAATGAGTCTGCAAACCCCATTACTTTCTTCTTGGGGTGAAGTGGCCTTGACTTTGTCTTGTCCTTCCTCAGCATAAAGGATGGAGGGACTGGTCTAAAATAATAATTCCACTAAATGATATTCATTACACAGATTCTTCTATCAGCAGAAAGAGAGAAAAACTAATAGCACCCAACAGGTTAATTTCTTACCTAATGGAGGGAATGCTCAGAGATACCATTTCAGGTATTTGGACTGGAGGCAAGACCTCCATGACTAAAAAAAAAAATATCTCTAAAATCCCTTCCAAGTTTTTATTATCCTCTGCAGCCATACCTCCTTCTGCTTCTTCTGGTCTTAACACTTCAAGGATCTGAGGGCTGTGGCCTTGATCTGACAAAGTGTTTGAGCATGTGTTCTTCCCTGATGTTATAGAAATTCATGAGTTGATGCCATTTGCTTAGTGATGGTGTCCAGCATCTGAAACTGCTGAGGCTGTGGTCTCTTCAGCCCTTCTGTTTGGACTACTTCTACCACTTGGACTGCTTCTG
Organism: Merops nubicus; assembly: GCF_000691845.1. Lineage (NCBI taxonomy): Eukaryota > Metazoa > Chordata > Aves > Coraciiformes > Meropidae > Merops > Merops nubicus. The sequence goes on from NW_008629087.1 coordinate 63,910, forward strand.
TCACCAGTGGTTCTTCCTAAACGTTACCATGATGCAAGGAACAAAAAGAATGAAGCCATTATACTAACAGCACTGGTAGGCTTCCACTGGTTTCCAAAAGAAGGGGAAAAGAAGTATAATTTTGGCTTGGTATCTTTTTTTCTAATTTCTGTAGCCTTTTGCAACAAGATAAAACTATTGAATATGTTACCATATGGGAAATGGTAAATCACTGTTTTTTAAGGTCCAAATGTAATATAATTTAACTTTACGGTGGAAAAAAAACAAACTTTCCCAAGAGAAAGAGCTCTGGAATCTTTTCTAGAACTCAATATAAGTGATACAAGACTTTATTTTGATACATTGGGAAGTGATATTTATAACAGCCTGGACAGATTGCAAACAGATGTTGGTAGAAAGTGAATCTATTATTAAACTAATTTGCCTTTTCATCCCCAAGAGACTGTAGAACATAAACCAGATATATTTAATAAAAATCAAGTTTGCTGAAAAGGTTTAGCACTGAACCACACGCAATATGACACTGCCAGAACCATCCTCTAGTCACAGCTCTAGACATAATTGATTAAATATCCCAGTCTAAGAGATGTTTGTCACGGGTTATTTTAGGGCAAGCAATTGTCCAGAGTGGAACTACGTGAACATTGTAAAGAGAAAGAAGATGAACCAGCAAAACTGATACTAGCCTATACATATCAATCTGCTTTCCATTGATGGACAGACCCAATGACTAGTCAGTACGGAATGTGATATCTAGAAAAATAAGAAAGTGGTTTGAAAGGGGTGACTTGCCTGTTAGTGCAAGAAAAGATTTGTCTTAGATCACGGAGCAGTGTGAGCAAATAACAGAAGATTGACGAGGAGGACTGGAAATACACTCAAGTGACTTGCAGCTGGGGTGTAGAAAAACTCATCTATCATACTAATCATTGTTTAGTCTTGCGTGTTTGACAAGTAGAACATCTGTGTTTAGATACCATAGGCCTGTGATAGACTTAGAGGCACCCTGTTGAATGTGTTTGAGATTCTTGTCCTGCTGTGGGAAAGACTGAAGAGCAGTGGTAAACTATGCCTGCATGAGCACCCAATGTACTGGTGAAAACAGCAGGTTCAGTGGTCCTCTAGCATGGACTGAATTCCATGGTTCCCCTGTCCCTGCTTCTGTGTCTCTGCCTGGGTGCTGTTTTGGGGACTTCCCAGCTGGCAAGGTAATGAAGATAAATTTACTCTTTACATTTCATTCATGATTTTGTGGTTGTCCCAGTGTCCTGCCCGTGCAAGCTCACACAGGTGGGAATGGCACATGATACTGCTGAGCATTTCTGGGCGATTGGGAAGAAAGTCCTTTTGGTGGCAAACTGAGCTGCAATTTATCACTTTTACTGTTCTTTAAGAGCAAGTGGAAGAAATGAGGAAAAATTCACTGGTGTTTAAGAATTGATTTTATGTCTATGAGTATCTGGTTGTCAGGTAATGGCAACCTTCTTATTGCAGATGTTCAAGCTATGATAAAAGAAAATGTAAATAGCATGTTTAGTGGAAAACTCATGCAGTCAGACAAGAAACTAGTAAATCATGGTGCATAAGCCTGTACGCTTAGCTGGCACAAATTCCGTGTGAGCTATGCAGCAGACAAAAGAATAGAATCACTGAGGCTGGAAAACACTTTTAAGATAATTCAGCTCAACCATAAGAGGCCTGTAGCTCAGCCACAGCTACATAAATACCTGTTACTGTATTGGAGATACTGGTGTCTGGTCTGGGTCATTATGTATCTTAATAAAAAAGCACAAAGTTGAGGTTTCCCTGAACACCGTATCATGTCTGACATTCTGAGGTAGCAAGTACAGAGTGGGGTTCACACATTTGGCTCTGCTTGAAGGCCACATGAATTTAGTTCTACTAAGCAAAACTGAAGCTGGAGTGTTGCTCTCATTTTGATGTGTTACTTCAGATAAACACTTCAGCATGTGTCTAACCCTAAAATGAGAACAGGATGACAGTTCATTTCCATTTTCACTCAACCAGACCTTTCAAAACTATTTTCCCGATCTCTTGCTTTGTTCTAGTTTACAAAGAAGCATGAATATAGCTACCATAATTGGGGTAACCATGCTGTCTCATATGTTTTTTTTATTTTTAATCTGTTTTGCCAGGAGTGCCCTTAAGATCTAGAAATTAAATTCAAACTGAATTCTTGGAAAGTGATGCAATGATTCTGAAGGGCTGTATATAGCAGTGCTGCAGGGATGGAAAAATAAAATAAAAAGAAATCATTTAAAATGTTCTTGGCTAGAAATAGGACAATAGTGTATTCTGACAAGTAATAAGATTTTAAAGATCACATTTGGGCTGTCAGGAAGGATTTTTATTTTAATGAAGTGATGACTGGGGGACAAACTCATTATTTCTATCTTTCTTACAAGTCTGAGCAAAAGTGCTAAGGAAGATAGAAATGGGAAACTTTCCCCTTTCCTTCCTGCCAAGCAGTGAAGGATGAGAACTCAGGCCTTGATCCAGCTCTCTCCAACCTTTCTGTTTGCTCCAAGAGCTCAGGACATCAACATCATTATGAAATAGCTGAGAGCTGGAAGCAAGCTCCGGGACTGACATCTTTCTGGTGCTCCCATACGCTCCTGCCTAGCCAGAACACACAGAGTTTTGGAGTTTGGCAGGTGTAGGCTTTGGCCAGCCAGCCGTGGGCATCTTTGGTCCCATTAAGGCTAAGTTAACATGGCATCAGTCACTTGGTGTGGCTTACGCCTCTGTCCTTTCCATCCAAATATCCACAATGACTTTTCAGTTCTTGTTGCCATTGAGTTGTGGGCTTTTTTTGGCTGGTTTCTTTATTTTTTTTATTTTATTTATTTTTTTTTTTAATGTCTAAGCATCTGGATCCTGGGAACAAAGATGAATCTTTAAGCGGCAGCTAGATTTAGGTATTTTTATTTCCAGCCTTGTACTCCCAGGAACACTAAGTACAGCCTGTAGGATGCTGCAGTTTGACTTACACTCAGCTGGAGCGAGTCACTGCTGCCTGGATGCTGCTTCTTACACAGATGCCATCCTGGCAGCCCAGGAATATTTTAGGCATATTTTAGGCAGTATTGATTATGATAAAAATGAGCAACAATGGGCAGCTCACAAGTCTGGGAGAGAAAACACAGATTTCTTCTCACTGCCATTGGTGACTGCTGTTTATCAACTCAGTATCTAAGCCCTAAAATCTGAATAATCCTCACAGTATTTTAGAAGAAGAAACAATAATAAAAACTTCCTTTTCTCTTCAGAAACGTTGGGGGTTTATTTTAATAATGTAATGAACCCAGAAAGACATGTTCCTATTAGAATATAAAATAAACCAAATGGAACCTGTCGTAATCAGGATTTTATCTGAGGAATGCGCTCTCTGTATCACTCACTGCCTATAAGATTGCATTCCATTTTACTACAGCAGTAATAGGAAAGAAACTAAACTATTTGCATCAACAATAATGCAACCAATTTTCAAGACTTGCATGTCAAAAATCCATTATTCCAGGCATGATTACCTGAAACTGCCGATAACAATTGTCACCAATTACACTTTTTTACAATGTAGCAAGATTATTATTTCTTTTTCCTCACTCCATCTTTTCTTCCTCTTTCTTTTTGTCTTTGGTTTTGTTTTTTTTTTTCCTCCAACGGGGTGGGGTAATGCCTCCATCACTTGATTAGAACATCACATTTAGTACAAGCAGCAGATGTTAATATGGAAAGACAGAACATCTCAATTTTCGCACTGTTAATTCAGCTTGCTGAGCCAATTTCACAATTCTCACATTCCTCTAGTCCTAAGAGAAAATGCTAATTTAGATTGTTAAAACTGACACAGGTTAGGGTATAAAGGGTAATTAGCATAAGATCCTACACAAAGTGTTTTTAGCACAATTAATCAACACCCACCTATGCATATACTTTTTTAGACAGAAGTGCCATTGAATATTCCTGAAAAAAAGTCTAAAATATTCTGTACTAGTTAAAAAAAACCCCAAACTGTAGAATTTGGCTGGAAGCATTTTCCAGTGAAAGTACTTCATGTGCAGTTAGAACTTTTATTTTACACAGGAGAATTATTAAAAGCTCATAAAAGCATTCTAGAAAAAAATACCTTTATGATTTTTAAGATTGTAGGGGGATCTGCCAAAATGCAGAAATACGTCAAAATGCATTATCTGTTTTAGAGTTCTTCCACTTTCTCAGCCTGAACACCAGAGAACTTAGCCAGTTATATAAAAGAATATAATTCTGCTTTGCACTCTATTTCAGTTACATACATATAGTTCAAGTAAATTAGATATTCATTAGTACACACTGGTTTAATTTTGCTTGAAAATACTACTTGGAATTGGAAAACCCAATATTGTTTTAGAATACTTGATCTAGGAGTATATCTTACATAAAAACTGTTACAGTTACAGTTCATATGAATAATTTTAAATGATACAAAGTATTAATATGAGCTATGCCGGAAGGAATTCCTAAAATTAATAAATTAAATAAAAACATTAGGAATATTAGTTTAAGAACGAGTGGAATTCTACAACTTTGGGAATTGTTTTGTTGATGATTAAATTAGGTTCCATTAAAAAAGTGTATTCTTAAATCAGATAAACATAGAAATCAATATTCCAGCTGCCAAGGACAAGGAGTTCTAGGCATTTCATTGCCAAAGCAGACACATCAAGTAATTATTGTCTCTAACTGGCACTTCCATGGGAGATAACAATTTTTACAGTACCCACAGCCAAGTGGCACTTAAAAAGGTGAGAAATCATTTCTTGCCTTGGGAAAAATAAAAAAAGAAAATCACATGCTTTTCTAATCTGAGCTTTGCAGAGGGAAAGGCTGGCCAAGCACTTCAAGGTCTGAATCAGCAAATCATTTAAGCATATGCTGCATTTTAAGCATATGTATATTAACACTGGCCTAAAAGGCTATTTTTGTGTCTCTGACTGGCATACTTAAATGCTTGATTGGTTCAATTCATGTCCAGTTTAGATGATCACCATACTTTGGGTGTCATTCAGCTCTGGATTTTGACAATTAGTTCTGGTTCTGCATGGACACAGGGCTTGAGTCAGCTGTCTAGTACACATCTAGTGACACCGTAGGTGATTCAGGTCATCCTGACATCCCTCTCCTGCTAAAGAGGAGCCTGAGACTTCCTAAGGTCCGTGTTACATTTCCAGATCTCAAGGGATTGCCATGTTAAGTGGTAGTAAATATCTATTTTATCAACTAAATAAAATCTGTTTCCAATACACTCAGAAGGGTTTGAATCAGTTGTCCATATTTAGACGTGCTGTCAGCTGAGATACCATTGAGCATCCTACCTTAGTACTAGCTCCTGTTCCAGAAGGCAGAGGTCCCTGAATGTCATATGTCATACATGCAAGCACCATGAGGATGTCTTAAATACACTCAAGCATCTCAGGCAATACTAAATGCCTATGTGTTTAGATAAATTGAGCTCCACAGAGATGACATCTCTTCAGCTGGTCCCTGTGGCAGAATCCTACATCTGATGAACTGAAGAGATTTATAGACTCTGTAGACAAAAATTGGAGGTTAGAAACATAATTCATTTGTGAACAGTGCATACTAGACACCTTATCTCAGCCTGGAACTGCATCTGGTCCTAACAGATACATTCACTTTCCTATGAATAGACATCTGGTGCCATTTGAGGTGCCTGAGGGTACCCACAACATCTGTACAGGTCTGACAAATATGATGCAAGATGTAAGAGAGATCTGTGACCTTTTGGAGTGGTAACTGGAGGCCAGTAGACACGTTTAAGTAACTGAATTGAAGTTAATGCTATATTTAACAGGTTTACACAAAAGCATCTGTTAATACATCTTGTTAAAACTTAGGCAATCAATAGCAGTACTTCTATTACTGGTGTGATATCAGGGAAGGCTTCTAGGAGGAGAAAACATGCAATAAGCCTCAGAAAAGAACTTAATCATTAAAGCAAACTAACAGTGGAAGTAGCTATCTCCTGAAACCAAGTTCTACAACACATATTATCAGACTGATAAAATAGTCCATCACTGCAATAAGATGAAATATTCTGTTGGTCTACAGCAAGTAGAAAACCATAGAACACTGCTGACTTTTGCAGAATTTTACCATGTGGTGCCTCAACCTGTGGCTGTAAGCTTTTAATTCACAGGTATCACAGGGCAACTCACTATATAAACATCATTAACTACTAATTTGCAAATGGACAAAGCAGATACACTGAGAGATTAAAGTACTGACCCAAGGTCAGAGACCCAACAAAGAAGAAAAATCTCTTAGCTTCCTCCAGAGCATCTTGTATGTTCATGACAAAAACCCTAACTCAATCACACAAAAATCTTGTTAGCAACACCCCATTTGAAGTTTTTCATTATGATAAAGTAATTATTTGCCTTTAAGCAGCTCCAAATTAATGTTTTACTTAAAGATACAACTGAGTCACAACAACCTCATGAAAAGCAGCAGCCTGAGGAGGAGTGGCTGGAAAGCTACTCAACAGAAAGGGACCTCTGGGTACTGATTGACAGCTGTGTGGACATGAGCCAGCAGTGTGCCCAGGTGGTCAAGAAGGCCAATGACATCCTGGATTGTATCAGAAACAGTGTGACCAGCAGGACTAGTGTAGTGTTTAGCCCTCTGTACTTGTCACTGGTGAGGCCACACCTTGAATGCCAAGTTCAGTTTTGGGCATCTCCATACAAGAAAGACATTGATTCATTAATGACACAGACAGTGGCATAGAGTGTACCCTCAGCAAGTTTGCATCAGCTGGGTGGTGCAGTTGATATCCCAGAAGGACAGGAGGCCACCCAGAGGGACCTGGACAGAATGGAGAGGTGGGCTCAGGAGAACCTTATGAGGTTCAACAAAGCCAAGTGGAGGGTCCTGCATCTGGGTGGGGCAACCAGTATTATCATTATAGGCTGGGAGAGGACATGCTAGAG
>NW_008629088.1:0-343 GCF_000691845.1 Merops nubicus
TCTTTCATCCATTATCTGGGTACTCTTTATTCAATATATAATATCCAATTAGTACTAATTTTATGTTGTTTGCCATTCGAATCAGTGGCAAACCAAGTATTCAGATTCACCGGTGTTTGTAAGGTCAGTCTAACCTTACCAATATTTTGTAAGGTTATGAGGACAGTCTGTCCAGAGTGAAGAGAAGTCTTAAATTTGTTATAGAGCTTCTTGAGCCTTTCATTATTTACAGTAGGCGACGAAGGGAAAAAAGCATTAAACCGTGGACAGCCGTTCACACCCCATCTATTGTTTACCGTGGTGACTGCGTAATTTAACCTCTCATCCCATCTAGGATCCTGTG